>NC_041409.2:88821906-88919406 GCF_900747795.2 Erpetoichthys calabaricus | reverse complement strand
GCGCGTGTGTTTGCCATACTGTGGACTGGCGCCCCTTCCAGCATTTATTTCTGCCTTGCTCCCTATGTGATAGGATGGCGCTCCCTATGTCTGGTTAGAAAATGACATGACAATGATAAAAAATAAAATTAGGCGCACTCGTGACAAATTTAGGTCCACCCGTTCATGACATCCTGATGTGAAAGGCACTATATAAGAGATTTATTTTGCACGTTCTCTCCGTTCCGTCCCATTAGCTCTCAACAGCAGCGTTCCACCCGTCAAGACCTCTGAACGTTTCCCAGCCCAGCGGTTCCCGTCACCTAAACCACCCCCCCCCCCCCCCCCCCCACACCGTATCACCCCCTTGTCTTCCAGCCTTTTACGCCGACTCAGCGGTCTTTGTTGCTGATTAACAGGGAGCCGAAGAAAAACGCAGGATAATAAAAGAGGGCTACACGCGTCCAGCGCAGCGCGTGAGGGTCTGGCGCTCGTTAACTGAAAAACTCGCTGACACAGAATCGAAATTACTCAAGTGAATTAATAAACTCTGATCGCCCATTGAAGGATGCAATAAAACAAGCCGGGAAGTGAAAGAGCCTTAATTGTCTCCGGAGATGTTTATCAAGCTCAAGAAGACAATGATACGATTGGAAACTATGAAGTTTTGCAACTAGCAGACAATGCGAAAGATGACACACTGGATAACGTTGGGCCGGCGCGCTATTGCTCATGACACTAATAAAATTACTTTTTGATTAATCTGTAACATTACGCTAAACTCAATCTGCGCCGGAATTTAGTGATTTATTGAGAAATCAACGCATATAAATCTATCGCTGGGTAGCCATTCCGCGTATATATGGAACTGCACCCGCTTCACTTTTAAAACTGAATATATTGCATCTGAAGGGGACACATCTTTAATAATCCCAAATCAATTGTGCTGAACACAAACTTTCCATTAGGATGCGGCAAACGTGGCTCTCGTGGATCAAACCTCCTAGACAGAAATGTGTTTTTCCGGAGTGCAGGACCCCATTCATCATCCTGTTTTGTTTTAACAATGGAGAAAAGTCAGAGGTGGCATAGCCATTAGTGATGCTGCCTGTCCCAGCTCAAGGGACCTGGGTGCCAGTCCCACCGTGATGACAGCCCTCATTGTGTCATGGGAGTCTCTTTAACACCTTCAGGTACTCCCCTCATCCTCAAAGACATGCCGGTTAGGCGACTCCAAATGGCGTGGGATGAGTAAGAGAATGTCCAGCAAAGTGCTGCTGGTCGAGCCCTGGCTCCATCAGACCCTGTAATGGATTAGGTGGGTTTAATGCATATTGATAAAAAATGAGTAACAATGTGGGGGCTTGGAAGTGCAGACGTTACCATTGCTGACTCGAAGCTTTAGTGGCCAAAATGAAAGTTGAGTGTTCACTTGAAGGGGGCCAATCCTAAGAGCCGGACAGATAAACTGAGCTCCAAGAAAACACTGTGGACGGTCATGGACATGTTGAACACTGCATGCCATAAAAAGAGAGTCAGGAAAGGCGCTATATAATAGTAGTGGTTTTGTTGTTTATACAGAGCTCAGAGAAGTTCTTACAGTCGATTCAGAACGTATTCTGACCCCCTGCACACTTTTTTCTGTTGTAAATCTCATTTAACATGGTGTCACATGGAGCGAGCTGAATGGACCAAGTGGAGGTGATTACCCGCCTGGCCAGGGGGTGGCGGGGTGCTCTAAACTTGTTTCTGTTAATTCTGCAGATCAAATACGGGAAAACCTGCCTGAGTCGACGTCACTTCCAGCTCCCAGACTGACGTCACTTCCGGGTTACAAACTAGAAAAAAGCCAAGCAAAATGACACCTTTTATTGGCTAACTAGAAAGATTACAATATGCAAGCTTTCGAGGCAACTCAGGCCCCTTCTTCAGGCAAGATGTAATCTACAAACTATAAATTCTCCAAATTGCCAAACCAAGTCAGTTCACGTCAGGAACTCAAACAAGCAACATCAGTTGTGAACTTATAATCCTTTTGCAGCTAGGAACAAGTTGCCCCAAACCTTCTTTAGTGTGTTGAAACTCGTTATTTCACAATGGATAAAGTTGCCTTTTTTTGTCCATCAATCTACACTCGATAACTCGTAATGACAAAGTGACAACATGTTTTCAGAAAGGTTTGCACATTTATTAAAAATCAAAACCTGAAATGTCTCATTCCTAAATGTTTTCAGACCCTAAATTCAGTACTTTGTAGAAACCCCTTTGGTAGCAATCTTGGATAAGTCTCTACAAGTTTGGCACACCTGGATCCCATTCTTCCTTGGAGATCCATCCAAGCCCTATGAGATTAGACAGGAAACCATCTTCAGGTCCCTTCACAGATGTCTGGGATGTGGCTGGGCCACTCGAGGACAGTCAGAGACTCGTCACAGAGCCACTCCAGTGTTGTCACACCTGCATGCTTTCAGGTCTTTGTCGTACTGAAAGGTGAACACTCACCCCTGTCCGAGGTGGCGTGTGCTCTGGAGCAGTTTTTCTATATTTGGCCGCATTCATCCTTCCCTCAGTGCAAAACAGTCTCCCTGTCCCTGCTGCTGAGGAGCACCGCCATATCATGATGTTGTCACATCATCCTTCACCATAGGGATGGCACTAGGCAGGTGATGAGCCATGCTTGGAATTCTACTGTTTGTTTCATCAGACCAGATAATCTTTATCCTGCTGCTCTCAGCATCCTTTAAGTGCCATCATACAGTATGCCTTTCACTTGAAAGGTGGGGTCCATCTGGCCACTCCACCAGAAACACCCAATTATTGTAATCCTGCTGAGATGGCAGTCCTTCTGACCAACTCTCCAATCTCAGCAGAAGACCTCTGAAGCTCTGTTAGTGTGACCATTGGATTATTGGTCAACTCCCTGAATGAGGCCCTTACTGCCCAGTTAGTTAGTTTGGCTGGATGGGCAACTCTAGGGAGAGTCCTGGTGGCTTCACAATTCTTGAGGTGTCTGTACTCATGGGAAACTCAAAGCTCTGGAAAGATTAGATTAGAAGACATTAGATCTTTACTGGATGTTCAAACTGTTCTTTACACAGCCTTCAGTTCATCTAAAATGCTGCTGCAAGAATGATTACAAGAACAAGAAAATACAAACACATAACTCCAGTTCTTAAATCCTTACACTGGCTCTCGGTTAAGTTTAGGACAGATTTCAAAATCCTCCTTTTAACATATAAAGCATTAAATGGCTGAGGTCCGGCTTACTTGTCTGAACTTATCATGACTTACAAACCAGAGCGCACACTAAGATCTCAAGATGCTGGTCTGCTTATGGTTCCAAGGATTAATAAAATAACAGTAGGAGGTCGAGCTTTTAGTTACAGGGCCCCTAAACTGTGGAGTGGTCTGCCCGCTACTATAAGAGATGCCCCTTCAGTCTCAGCTTTCGAGACTCACTACTTCAGTTTAGCACACCCTGACTAGAGCTGCTGATTAACTGTATGGACTGCATCTCTGTTGTCAGTCATTAGCACTAAAACATAAGTAACATGATAGTTAGAATTTGTTACTAACCCTCACCTATTCTGTTTCTCCTCTCGGTACTCACATGTGGCACTTGGTGCCACGGCCACCTGCCAAGTTGTCTGCCTAAAGAAAAGTCATCTCTGATAAAAGAACACTGGGATCATCAGGTAGAAGTGTCCTTTCATCTAATTGGCCACCCAGTAATGACTCAGCTGTAGATTGGCCAGTAGGGGGAGGCGGTTTGATGGCCGAGGTCTCCAGGACTCTGAACAAATCAGAATCTTCTTATGTGATGTCATCTACTCTCCAATTCTGCTCTGCACTTTTAATATTACTATTGTACTATTGCATTGTATTCCTGAGGTGGCCATGATTGATTGGCCCTCAATCTCTGTGAAGAGGCCTACTCGTGTTCTGTTCTGTGTATTGTATTGTATTGACCCCCTTTTTTGACACCCATTCCATGTCCAACCTACCTGGAATGGAGTCTCTCTCTGAATTGCCTTTCCCAAGATTTCGTCCATTTTTTTTCCAACGAGGGTTTTTTTGGGGAGTTTTTTATTGTCTTGGTAAAGAGTCAAGGCTTGGGGGCTGTCAAGAAACAAAGCTTGTTAAAGCCCACTGCGGCACTCCTTCTGTGATTTTGGGCTATATAAGAAATAAATTGTTGTTATTGTCACATACACTGCAAAAGTGTAGTGAAATTCTGGTGCCATAGTTGCAAGAGGGGATGAGGGTTCAAGAAAGTACATACAGGCAATAAGTCAATCCAGTGATGTGTAAGTAATAAGTACAATAAATGAAAGTAGCAGAAGAAGAGCCTGATTTACAGGAACCAGCAGGTGAGCAGGCGACAAGGCAGGTAAGATCAGCTTATCGAGACTTAAGAAGAAAAAGGTGTCCCTAAAACAGGTGGCATGTGTGGTGAGGCTCGGGCAGCACTTACTACAAGGCAGAAATGAAAACGGGGGACGAGCTGCACAGCTGGCACCAGAGATGATGGATTCAGCCCTCCTCATAGATAGATAGATAGATAGATAGATAGATAGATAGATAGATAGATAGATAGATAGATAGATAGATAGATAGATAGATAGATAGATAGATAGATAGATATAGATGTGAAAGGCACTATATGATAGATAGATAGATAGATAGATAGATAGATAGATAGATAGATAGATAGATAGATAGATAGATAGATAGATAGATAGATAGATAGATAGATAGATAGATAGATAGATAGATATGAAAGGCACTATATGACAGCAGAGCCATTGTTCTTTATCCAGAGTGAAGTGAGATTCCTAATGTCTAATCTCCACACCGAGCTCAGCCAGGTCTTGTATTTCCTCCTGAATGCAGGTCTTGTGAAACTTTGCTGTCTCCTTAGCCTGATTTTTTGGGGTCTTTTTCGCTTGACCACAGAACACTGACTCCTGCACACACAGAGAACACTGAACGCATTAATTAGAGAGGACATTCAGCCCGACGCATGGAGAACATGGAAACTCCGCACACACGATCACCAGACAGGGATTTGCCCCCAAGTCCCAGAAGGCGTGACACAGCAGTATTAACCACTAAATCACCACACCACAAACAGCAAGTATTTGTTGGCCATTTGGTGGTTAAAATGAAATTCAGACTATGATCATAGAATATTTATTCTATTTGAGAAAGTAATGAAATGCCATGACTCACTGTGCTTTTTGCTGGTTTGAACGACTTGACGGTGAAGCTGTATTCGAGTCATTCCCTCCGGGAGTCTGCTAATCAAATTGTCTGGCCTTAGAGATTCATCAGGATGTCCTGCTGTGAAATCATCTTTCCATGTTGTTTCTTATGATGTCACTGACTGCCACAAGATGAAGAATAAATGTTTAATCAAGTGTTCAGCTGAGAAAATGTCATCTTACTTAGCATTGGGCCGACCCTTCTGGAAGACGTGAGCCGTGGCTTCGAGAGGCAGTTTTGGAACTCGGCTGTGAGGATACCCTAGCGGACAGGTCATGTTTACATTCAGTGAGTTTACATGACCTACCATTTGGTGGCTGAGATGTTGTTGCTCCTCAGCATTTCCACTGTACAATAATGGCACTTACAGTTGACCGGGGTGGATCTAACAGAGCAGAAGTCTCACATACTGACTTGTGGAAAAGGCGGCATCCTGTGACAGTGCCACGTTTAAAGTTAATGGACTCTTCAGTATGAGCCATTCTATTGCCAATGGACACTGCATGGTTATGTGCTTGAGTTGATGGACCTGTTAATGATCTTTGGGTTGTCCACATAGTTTTGGTCATTGTCAAAATAAAGGACAAAAAGCCACAAAAAGGTTTGGGATGGGCACCCTGTATATTGTAGGCTGGTCGCAGGAAGATGCAAAGAAACTGACTTTCAAAACAGAGTTCAAGACAGAACTGATGTATGTGGGACAAAATGGCGCTTTAATGTCGGTAGGAGGAAGTGACATCATCAGGGCCGGAACCTGAAGTGACATCATCGGGGCCAGGAGGAATTTCCCGTAGCTGGTCTGCAGGAGAAAAAGAGAAAGGGTAAGTGCACTGTGCCAACCCCTGGTCCAGCATGGCATTACCCTCATTCAAGCCCTTTGGCTGTCTCCCATGTGCATGTTGTCTGACACCATATACAGTATTGTAAATATACAATTACATGCAATATACTGTATACATTGTGTATTTACAAATATTATATTTATACACACTGCTTGTTACGTCACAATGTTTGAATTCTTATTTTTAGTTGTTCAGTCACCTTACGATTTGTAGGTAAAAACTGTCCCAGAATCCACTGGTGCAAGTGCCAACGAGGAAAACTGAGAGAAGGGGCTGTGCAGGATGGCCGAGCTCTTCAATCATCCTGTTTGCCTTGCTAAGGTAGAGAGTGTTGTGTGTGTCCTGACAGGAAGACAGCCGGGTGCCACCTTCACTACCCTATGCAGTGCTTTACAGTCGAGCAGACGCCACACCAGGATGAGACTCGATGGGGCACCTGTAGAAGTTTAAGAGAACAGATGGAGAGATGCGAGCTGCCCTCAGACGTCTGAGGAAGTAGAGACCCTGGTGAGCCTTCAAGTCAAGAGTTGAAATTATGTTGTGTGTACTTAAGTTCATTAGTGATGGTCACTCCAAAAAATGAAAAGCCGCTCACCCTCTCAACAGTACATGCCCTGCGATGGAGATGCTAATGTGGTTTGCCTTCTGCTTCCTGAAGTCCACGATTGGCTCTTTGGTTTGCTGACATCAAAGTTGAGATTGTTATGTTGGCACCACTGAGACTGCAGGTTCTTCTCTGAACTCCGTCTTCTCGTTATTGATGATCAGGCCTGTTATGGTGGTATCATCGTCACATTTAATGATGGAGCTAGTGTTGTTTCTGCCCGCACGGTCAAAGTAGAGGGTTCAGCACACTGCCCTGTAGAGTGCCAATGTTGAGGGTCAGCATAGAGGATGTCAAGCTGTCAATCCCTTCTGGTTAAGAAGTTTAGAATCCAGCTGCAGAGGGGGGTGCTGAGTCCTAAATTGAGGAGTTTGGTGGTCAGCAGTGTAATGGGGCAATGCCCCATACTGACACCAGGAGATCATGAATATTTCACAAAGGCAGCAACCAGACATGGGAATTAAACTTGGGTGCTGGACCCAACAGCCCTACTCACGGAGTCATCCTCTGGGGAGAAGATCACCCTGTGGGGAACAGCCCAAACACAGACAGGCAGACACCGATGGTTCAAGCACCAACGCACGTTTATTCATAATTTACACAAGTGAAACACAGCGCACAACCCAATAGTCCACCAAAGTCCAGGCCTCCTTCCTCAATGTCCTTCTACTCTCCTGACTACAGCCATTGAATGGAGGGAGGTGGCCTCTTTTAAACCCACCCGAGTGCCTCCCACCAGGTGCCTCCCAATGAGTGCCTGCAGACACTCTCTGGTGAGGTGGAAATGCCAGCTGTGCAGCCAGAACCACTCCGGGTGTCCCTGGTCTTCTTCCCCCCCAGCACTTCCAGGTGTGGCGGAAGTGCTGAGGGCCAGGGCTTCTCAGGCATCTGGGCGCCCCCTGGCGGTGACCACGGGCCCCTATAGGGTTGAGCTTCTATGCTCTTTTCCTGTGGTCCCCAAAGCCACCAGGGCAGTCGCCCCCTCGTGGTCTGGAGGAGGCGTAATCCCTCCTTCGGTCCTTCTGGGCATCCCGGCTGGGTACCACCCCCAGCCTCTTGCCATAACCCTTAAAATTAGAAAACCTCATTTTAAATTTCCTTCCTTCCTCCCAAATTATTTTCGGAAAGCTTGAAATGCCTATCAGTTCACAAGCAGAATCATTTCTGGGATCATATCATTCAAACTGGAAGGAATTTTACCGTGGGTTTCAAAGGGGGGCTTCACTCCATGGTATGACATCAAGCCTGCTGAAATCCTTATCATTTTTCCGAAGGGTCCGCATTTGAGAGAAATCATGAAATCCTCGCTTCATGGATGGTCCAGGTGCAGAGGGATGCATACAAGGCCAGCCCCCCCAAGGGAGCTGAAAAAAAATGAAGTCGTCCCGTTTGAAAGACGAGGCACTGCTGGGCTGCAGGTGCAGCTCGTTTGTTTGGTGGCTCGGGGCACAAGGGGATGCTTTTTTTTTTTTTTGAGTAAATCAGCATATTGTTGAAACCAAAGCCAAACATGACAATCCCGCACTCCGGAAAATGGGGATTCAGCGCCAGTGCTTCGGAACAAACGTGAGAAATGAGGTGGCACACAAAGGATTTGACACCAATTATCCAAGGCGATTCAGCCGTATGTGAAGGCGGCAGACAAGGTGTCAGTCAACGGGATCAGGTTCACGGCTGCTTCCAGCTTCATTTCTTGGGAATGGCGGCAGCAATTCTGTTTGCCTTAAATTAGAGACCACTTACTGAAAAATGGCACACCTGGAGGACAATAGGTTTTTTTTTTTTTCGACTTTCAAGGGTTGTTTGTGAGATAAGCAAAAGCAAAATGTTTCCGGGGGCTGTCTGAGTGGCACAGCATTACAAATGCTCCAGGCAAGGAGGCTTTAGCAGCAGGACCAACAAGAGCTATGATCAGAAAAACTGCAGGAAGAACCGAGAGTTAAATAAGCGCATAGGCAGGGAGGTTATCAGACATCGGGCAGTTTCTTTTTGGACCACCCTTGCTGTACACTGGTGACAAAAACATGGCAAAATGGTGTAAGGCTTCCAAAAAGATTAACGGATGGACTAGGACCATGTTTGGCCTGTCTAGAAGCAGATGTACACCAGACAGCCACTCCCCCAACTACCACTGGCAGGATGCGGCCTACACAGGCCTAAGAAAATGGGGAACTGATAGATAGATAGATAGATAGATAGATAGATAGATAGATAGATAGATAGATAGATAGATAGATAGATAGATAGATAGATAGATAGATAGATAGATAGATAGATAGATAGATAGAAATCAACATCTTAATTAAAGAAAAATCCTCTACCGGGGCAAGTTTGCTCCAAGCTTTTCGAGTCAGTTATTAGACAGGAGAAGGAAGAGTGTCCATCACAGCAGTCTATTTCAGTTTACATAAACAGTGTCAATCAATGCATACATTTACTCTGGTTGGTTCGTTGGGCTACACCCAAATGACTTATTAAAAATAAAAGTCTAATCTAATAGATAGATAGATAGATAGATAGATAGATACGATAGATAGATAGATAGATAGAATAGATAGATAGATAGATAGATAGATAGATAGATAGATAGATAGATAGATAGATAGATACTTTATTAATCCCAAGTGGGAAATTCACATACTCCAGGAAGCAGCATACTGATAAAAAACGATATTAAATTAAAGAGTGATAAAAATACAGGTTATTGTTAAACTGATTATTAGCACTAGAATTCCTGAAGCCTACGAAAAAACTGTAATCCCCGGCCCACCTTAAATCCCTTCACACCTCTACCATCAGCGTCTTTTGTTTTGTAAATGCGTCAATCAGCACAAGCAGCAAGCAGCCAGCTATACCATCAACCAATGGAGCTGAGTCCATCATAAAATTCTCAGAGCTCTTGGTCTCTTTATCTGGGAGTGAGGTGCCTGGAGTTGTAGAGGGTAAATAATACAGTATGTCTTTATTTGGAATACATGCACTTCTGGCTACAAAAAGGACATAGCAGTGCTAGAAAAGGTCCAGAGAAGAGCGACTAGGCTGATTCCAGGGCTACAGGAGATGAGTTATGAGGAAAACTTAAAAGAGCTGAGCCTTTACAGTTAAAGGTAAAGAAGATTAAGAGGAGACCTGACTAAAGTGTTTAAAATTATAACGGGAATTAGTGCACTGGATCGAGATGGTGACTTTAAAATGAGTTCATCAAGAACACGGGGACACAGTTGGAAATTTGTGAAGGGTAAATTTTGCATAAACATTAGGAAGTTTTTCTTTACAGAAAGAACGATAGACACTTGGAATAAGTGACCAAGTAGTGTGGTCGACAGTAAGACTTTAGGGAATTTCAAAACTCAACTTGATGTTTTTTTTGGAAGAAATAAGTGGACAGGACTGATGAGCTTTGTTGGGCTGAATGGCCTGTTCTCGTCCAGAGTGTTCTAATGTTCTAATGTGTGCTCCGTGTCTACAAAGATCTGGGTAAGTGTAGGATGACAGGAAATGCAAGAAATGCAAGAAATGCAGAATATATACCTAAAAGAGAAACGTTTTCCATGTTATACTCATAATGACGTGAAGTGTATAATGTGTGAAGACTTTAGTCCAAATATCAAATAAACACGTGCGCTTTTATTCAAGAATATAACCAAAGGAAAAGAAAAGCATTCAATTTACATGTGGCTGTCAATGAGTTAAAAACTCAAGCTCAAATGTCAATCGACAGAAAGTTAATATGTATTCTTGAATAGTGCAGAGGTAAGAACCGCTGCCTTATAACCTGAAGGTCCCGGTTTGAGACTGGGCGCTCTGCGTTTTGAGTAATGCGCTGCTATTATTATTATTATTATTATTATTATTTCTACAATATAATAAGAACATACATTTGATTTGAGTCTGTAACACCCAGTGTAAATTTTGGCTACTTGTAAGAGTTAGTGCTTGTTTTTTAATTATTCAGTTTTATTCTCTCAATGACGTTTACGTGGCACAACAAACTTGACTCTCCCTCTCCGAGTTGATGCCGTTTATCTCCATTCTTTTCACAAGAGCAGCGCTGTGGCTGACACCTGCTCAGATCTGTTTGCTGTACCGGCAGTCCAAGATTACGATGTCCCGTGACCGCTATCAGACTGGACAAAGGCAGGACCGTAGCAACAGACAGCTTCTTCACAGCGCTTTCAATGGCTGACACTGCACTCTGACCATGCAAAAAGACAAGATCTGTTCAGGGATTAACAAAGTATATCAAAAATAAGTGCAGCCACTGCCTGTCGCACTCAGGATACAGAAGTCCCCAGCTGCCACCCGACAGTGTGGTGTCACTCTTCCAATCGGTCCATTACATCAGTGCCCTCAGGGTGACACTCATCATCATCAGCTCATAGTGCTCCTCCTTACTTTACACTGGCAAGATGCCCCCCTTTCTTCTAAGGCATTACCAGTCGATACCAGCCATTCCTCCAAGGCAACACCAGGCACTTTATGATAGGATGAGCATGGGAAAGGCACTATATAAATACAATTTCTTCTTCTTATTATTATTATTATTATTAGGATTGTCACACACGTGCGCTTAGAAGGCAGTCAACAAGCCTTGAGGTGAGTGAAACATCACAAGATGAAGGGTTGATTTATGGTACTAATGCCTCTCTCTATTTTTCATCAGACCAAAAGAAGACAAATAATGGCATGTACTCACCACCTCAACTTCCAGTTTCCCAAGATGGCCGCCCAACATCACTTCCACAAAACGTCACTTCTGATCCCCCGAAATGACATCACTTACCCTTTGATGATGTCACTTCTGGTTACCCTTTGATGACATCACTTCCTCTCACCGCAATAACAACGTCATTTCCGTCTATCTGTTATATCGTCATCTCCTGCCACATCATTTCCTCCAGCCATTTTGTTCTGTATAAAAATGCCATTATCCATCCATCCGTCCATTATCCAACCCTCTATATCCTAACTACAGGGTCACGGGGGTCTGCTTGAGCCAATCCCTGCCAACACAGGGCGTTAGGCAGGAAACAAACCTCAGGCAGGGTGCCAGCCCACTGCAGGGCACACACACACCCACACACCAAACACACACTAGGGGACAATTTAGAATCACCAATGCACCTAACCTGCATGTCTTTGGACTGTGGGAGGAAACCCACGCAGACACGGGGAGAACATGCAAACTCCACGCAGGGAGGACCCAGTAAGCGAAACCGGGTCTCCTAACTGCGAGGCAGCAGTGTTACCCACTGCGCCACAGTGCCGCCCAAAATGCCATTATTCTGTTGCTAATTTGTCACATACTTTTTTGAAGTATTTTGATTGGTTTTTTTTTTTCATATATTTTCTTTTGATCTTGTCCGCTGGACAATACACGGGGGTCATTCCCCAACTCTTTTTATGTGGTGAAGAGTCAATTAATTCATCGACAAGGATATTTTCTGGAGTATTCTGTTGATCGAGAAACCACAAAGACACTCTGGGGCAAATCTGAAAGCGCCTGGGCAGCTGGTGTCTGGGGGTACTAAACACAGAAAATGAATTAACAGTGTGGTAAATCAGTGGTCCCCAACCTTCTCTATGCCCCGTACCCCTAGAAAATGTTTGATTTATGTATTCATCCCCCCCCACAAAAGTAATATCACATTTGAAGATGAAGAAGTCAAATTTGTAATTTTTGAAGCGGGTGAACAATTTGAACTCAAAACAATTAAGCGTTTAATTCGATGCAAACAATTCAAATATCAATTGAGCAATTTACCATTATAAATCTTAACATTCTTGTAAATGTGTCCCCCATGAAGCTTAGACACTCGATTGATGATCCCAGGATCGGGGTATCAAGTGAAGCATCCAGCGATTGACAAATGACACACAATCAATGACTGAGGGGCTTAAGGGATTGGAGACCCCCTGTAAAGTAATGAAACACAGCCAATGAGTTTTGCCCCACCCGATAGCACCTACACTGCAGTTCAAAAGCAGATGCACTGAACAATTAAAATTGCTTGCCGCTACTGCCAGGACCGCCAGCAAGGGGAGATGGGCCGAGTGTCAGCAGCTGGTGTTGCATCCAATTCAGTCCATCCTTCCATTTTCCAACCCGCTGGAATCCGAACACAGGGTCAACGGGGGTCTGCTGGAGCCAATCCCACCAACACAAGGCAGGAACCAATCCCGGGCAGGGTGCCAACCCACCGCAGGACACACACAAACACACCCACACACCAAGCATTCACTAGGGCCAATTTAGAATCACCAATCCACCTAACCTGCATGTCTTTGGACTGCGGGAGGAAACCCACGCAGACACAGGGAGAACATACAAACTCCACCCAGGTCTCCCAACTGCGAGGCAGGCAGCGCTACCCACTGCGCCACCGGTGCCGCCCACCCAATTCAGTCCCCCCTGGCTAAAATATCAATCAAACCTCAATAGCAGATTTTGACCTTCTCTATAGATCACTGCAAGGTCCAAGTTCCTGTCAGTCAGTCAGTCATTTTCCAACCCGCTACAGTCCTAACACAGGGTCATTGGGGTCTGCTGGAGCCAATCCAGCCAGCACAGGCTCAAGTCAGGAACAAATCCCGGGCAGGGGCACACACCCCACACCCACCAAGCACACACAGGATTGCCAATGCACCTAACCTGCATTGTCTTTGGACTGCGGGAGGAAACCAGAGCACCCGGAGGAGAACATCAAACTCCCACACAGGGAGGGACCCAAGTAGGCAAATCCCAGGTCTCCTTACTGCGAGGTAGCAGCGCTACCACTGCGCCACCGTGCTGCCCCGTCCAAATTCCATTCTTTTAAAAAAAAATTAAATAATCATTTCGCCTTTTACGAATGTGTTCTGCCCCGCAGCAAGGGACCCATGAGAAGGACGTATTTCTGCGGCTCATTCCCAGGTGACAATGGCACACGTAACACTTGATTCTTTACAGTATCATAGAGCAGGAATGCTAACTAATAAATGAGAGCACACTGCTAGACAACCGGTTTACACCATCGATAAAGCCGGACAACATAACTCACTCATTCTGGTGAATTCACGACTTGGCCTTCCTTTTTGTCGCACCCCCTGAAATGTCATTGTGTAAATGAATGGGGTTTGGCCTGGCTGTGGCTGGAGCCATACGTTGTCACACTCTTCTGTTAAGACACTCAGGGTTCTCTCTCGTTTTGGTGGCAGCTGTCCTGCCAGACTTTGTGCCAAGTGACTTGCATACAGAGGCTTTCAATAAAAAAAAAAAAAATGTTTGAGCTGAACCCGCCATGAATGAACAAATTTATGGAGGTAGGCCCAGGTGCCCGAGAGGTGTGTGCAATGCACAAAAGAAAATGTCCATTTGAAAACAAATCAAACTGGGGACCTGGCTGGGAAAATATTGACCGCAAAGAAGCATTCAGTGTTGAATACAAAAGCCCGCAGCTGTCCATTAACTATAAAAGTCGCGGTTTCATTCCAAGGGAAACGTCAACAATGGCTGCCGTGCTATTTGTCTGCATTTGCATCAGCAAACGGCTCTTCTAATTGCTTAATTACGTCTTTCCGCACACCCTGTGAATGAACACCTCGTGGTGATGCGCTGCGGGACGGGGGCCGCCACAGTCACAGGTCAATGCTGCATTATGGCCGGTAATTGCTTATGATAAATTGAGAGGGAGACTTGGAGGGGATGGTGGTCGGGGTCTCGCCGTGGTGGGGAAGCAACACAGCAGCAGCTTAATTGCCAAACATGTGAGGTGTTTTACAATTACGAGGCAATCAGATAGGCTTTCAAAGTGGCACCTGGAATGGCACTGGACTGATTAATTCTGTGGCGGGAGGCAAATGGATGTTTTCTCGACTGGCAGTAGATAGTCTTTTAATGATAGATAACTCCTTTCACCAGGCTTAGGGGGTTAAGGGACAAAGACCCCAATAAGTTAGGCTGTGCTTGATGACATTAAGGGTGCAGTGGTTAGTCTTATTGATTCAGTGTGCAGGGTTCAAATCCCATGCCTGGTTACTGTCTGTGTTGAGTCGCATATTTACCATGCCATGCTGGTCTGGGCATTTTTCCCCTGGCAGCTTATCCTTCTGAAAAGTTTCTGATTCCAGACTGACCTGGCATTCCATCCAGGGTTAGCCCAATGGAGTGAGTTACAAGCTGAAATGGTGTGCATCTGCCAAAAGAAAAATATGTAGGGACACAAATGATGATCTGATGGTGGTGACAGAACAGGATTATTGATGGCATGTGGTCCAGAAGGGGTGAAGGGCTAAGATGAAAAAGAGATGAACTACAAATTGTGGCTTAGTGTTGTCTTATATTTCTTGTGTTTTTGTGGGTGGAACCTCAGGAGGCGGGGCACTTCTGATGTCACTGCTGAAGGACCGCCCCCCCCCCCCAGCCTTTATTTTCTTGAAGTAGGGGCGGATCCCTCATGGAAGTTTGGAGCTGAATTGGTGTCAGAAGGTAAATGTGGGTGAAGGTATAAGCAAGGAACAGTAGGGGGTGCTCTCTTAGTGTCAAACCTCTAAGAGTGCTGCCATGGAGGACCGATTTGTGGAAGGCAGAAAACAAACAACAAGGGGAAAAACAAAATGGCAGTACAGGAAATGATGACAAAACCTACTCTGTTATGTTACAGCCATGGATTTGTTCTGTAGCTTTTGGTTATTTTCCCCTTTTTGTGCCTTCTTTATTTATTTTTATGTTTGATGTTTCTATTGTATTTATGTATTTTTAATGTTAATATTTTTCTGTTTATTTATCATTTAGTATCTGCATGTTGTATGGGCTGCGGTGGGTTGGCACCCTGCCCTGGATTGGTTCCTGCCTTGTGCCCCGTGTTGGCTGGGATTGGCTCCAGCAGACCCCCGTGACCCTGTGTTCAGATTCAGCGGGTTGGAAAATGGATGGATGGATGGATGTTGTATGGGTGGCGCAGTGGTAGCGCTGTTGCCTCGCAGTTAGGAGTCCTGGGTTCGCTTCCTGGGTCCTCCCTGCGTGGAGTTTGCATGTTCTCCCCGTGTCTGCGTGGGTTTCCTCCGGGCACTCTGGTTTCCTCCCACAGTCCAAAGACATGCAGGTTAGGTGGATTGGTGATTCTAAATTGGCCCTAGTGTGTGCTTGGTGTGTAGGTGTGTGTGTGCCCTGCGGTGGGCTGGCACCCTGCCTGGGGTTTGTTCCTGCCTTGTGCCCTGTGTTGGCTGGGATTGGCTCCAGCAGACCCCCGTGACCCTGTGTTAGGATATAGCGGGTTGGATAATGGATGGATGGATCTACATGTTGTCCTCAGGATGGATGTGAACTCATACAATGCAATGATATTTAGAATGGAGCGTGAAGGACAGGCTTCAAAGTGTGAGCAGGGGTGACACAGGGGTCTTTTCTGTCACCCTTCTTATTCCTTCTTGCCAGAGACTGGATAACAAAAATCGTGACTTATGAAAAGAGAAACAGAATCCAGTGGATGTTATGGAGCCAACTTCATGATCTGGATTTTGCGAATGATCTTGCACTCCTCTCATTAACAGATCATCAGATCTGCTCAAAGTCTCAACACAAGCGGTGCTTGATATCAATAAGGGGAAGGCCAAGCCATTGAAGGTCAACACTGAATACAAAGAGCCAATAATGCTGGATGGTGAATCACTGGAAGAAACAGAAACCTTCATCTATCTAGGCAGTGTGGTGGGTAAGATGAGCGTGACTGCAGCTGACATCAAGGCACAGACTAATAAAGCAAGAACAGTGTTCATCAAACTGAGGAGTATCTGGAAGTCAAAAACAACTGGCTGAGCCACCAAACTGCAATTGTTCAATGCCAACATCAAAAGAGGATTATTATACGGTTTGCTGGTATATCGTATATACTCACATATAAGTCGGGTCTTGAAACCCGAAAAATCGATCATAGAATCAGACCCCGACTTATATGCCCGTTCAACAATGCAACACTTAATTTATTTTTTACATCTTCTTGCCTCCTCCAATCTCAGTTTCTCAGACACATCGAGTTTTGTCAGAGCAGCGCAGTTACCAATGTCTTTCGCTACTTCAACGACATTTAATTTAAAACCAGTGTCACAGGTGTCTGGTCACACTTATAGGTAATCTAACTTAGACACCATTAAAATATCCGACTACGCCACCCAGTTTTATGAAGAGACTGGGAACTCCTGAAATTTACCAATAATAGCACACAGGTTTCTTTAAATTGGGCGGTGAGTAAACACACAATGAAAGACACAACAGTAATTTCAGAAAAAAGCAACAGTAAGTTCTATTGTACAAGACAATATAAGGTACATTAAAAAGATAAATGAACATAACAGAACCTAAACATATCAGGAATTAATTTCCTTTTTTTAAAAGGAAAATACACAGTCCACACTCTAAAAGTCTGTAAAAACAAGAATTGGAGGATACAACCTTTAGTGGTGCAGAGTCCAAGTTGCTCACTGTGTTACCCTAACACTTAATCGTTCAACTGTCCATGGATGCACTCTGTTCCCCGGACACTCGTTCCCCTACAGAAGTTGTGTCAAACTGTTGACTCCCTGTCAGAGTCTCTTCATTGTTCCTTTTTCTTCCACTCTGGGCTCCTTGTGTTGCTGGGACCTAGGCACGCCTCATTTCTCGTCTGTCAGCTTTGCTGGGTCCTTTCATGCAGATTCCCTCTCTCGCTGAACCCACATCCGGCACATCTTTGTGGAGCTGTCTCTTCCTCCCTGGAAGTGTTGCCGTCCTTGTGCCTCACGTCGTGCCAGCCAGGTACCCTCGTCTGCCTACGAGCCCCTGTGCTCTGTCCGAGTGTCTTGGCAGCGTTTCCTGTGGACTCTTCACCCTGCCTTCTGCTGGCCAGGAGTTTATATTTACTTCAGTCCCTGCTGTTGTCAGTCCTGGACAAACAGATTAATCAATGGCACATATAAATTGCCTGGGTTTAACAATTAAGGAAAACACAAGTTAACAAAATGTATGGTTACCAAACATTAATAAGTACAGATATGCTGATAAGGAACCAATATTTCCAAGCCAGATAAATACAGACATCCTCCAAGGCCAGATTTCAAAGCAGTGACTCCCTTGCAAGACAGCAAATACCATTAATAAGTACAGACAGCCTTTTAACTTCTCACCCCCCCAGTCCCAACAGTGGGTGCCTAATGGAACCACCCAGTGCACAAAAAAATGTAAAAGTGTCCCCCTCTGACATCAGCTTCATATTTTCTTATGATCAAACGCTCTGTCATAGATAAGGGATGCTCTTACGATAAAGGTGTATGAGGGTGTGAGATACAAAAAACACAAAACAGTGCAAGCGTCATTTCAGAATAGTTTGGGTATTGCCGTGTGGTCATGTAGACACAACAGAGGGAGAGGTGAGGAGCAAACGCTTGTAGCGGTCAGGGGCCGCTAAGATTCACACCGTCAAAGATGACGGTGATTTATTTATTTTAATTGAAGAGATCCCAGGAACGTCCCCAGCCTTGGATCGACCCACACACACTCACAACAGAGACAATAAAGCACACTGGGAAAAGCAAACAATTACAAATATAATGACCTGAAATAATTAATGAAAACAGTAATACCACCCCTTCGGCGATATTACATATAAACACAAACACCACACAGCAAAGTCCATATAAACCAAACAGGATGAAGATGAAAAGTGACCAAGTTAAGTCCAGCGATCTGTATGTTGAAAAGGAGAAGGAAAAATACAGTCCTACCGGTAGTTACTGATGATGTGGATGAAATCAGATGGTTGATTCAGGAGCGCTCCACTCTTCCGGAAAACCAAATAATCCAACACAGTTCTCAGTGCACAGGTAGACAGACAATCCAGACCCCAACAAATGAATACAGTCCAGGACACAAAGATTAGAGTTGCAATAACAACAGGCAGAGACGACAGATAACCGCAACACACCGCACCAAAACAAAACAAACTTTTTTTTTCCTCTTTGCCCTCTGCCCTCCTTTTAACTACCTGTGGCCACCTTTGAACCCAGCAGCCCCAGCAAGGACTGCTGGGAGATGCAGTTCTTATAAAGTAGCACTGCTACACGCTGATACGGCGCATTGCCGCACCCACATAGAAAAGGAAGGCTGTGAGCTCCATGGTTACTCTCTCAGGTGGGCGTTAGCATATCGTAATCTCTTGGACCAATAACGTGAGTTTTCTGCATTCGACTTATACGAGCGACATTATAAAATACCAGAGATTATACGGTAAAATCAAGCGGGAGAACTTAAACACGAGTATATATGGTAAGTGGTGTGACGGGAAGGGACGTATCCAGAGGGGAGCAGGAACTGGAAGTGCCGCCAACATTTGAAGTACGCCATTATGATCTGTAAAGTTTATTTCATTGTTTCGGATTTTACTCGTATGATCAAAAACCAGAGAGAGCAGAAACCAGACCCCTGTAAGTAAACCAGCTGTAATAACACTCTGTGAGAGAAGCGGGCTGATGGGGGGCACAAACAACTGGAAGATGGCACAGCAGGGTAGTTGCCCTATTTGGTGCGTGGCCAATTTAAGTATTAATTCCATGGGACAAGGATTTGTATTGATGAGAACTGGTGCCTGACTCATTGTCTTGAAGAGAGAAAAAAGTGACAGAGAAAGTGCCGGAGAGTTGGACAAGTGACATCTGGAAGGCAGGATAGAGAGATGGACAGAAAATATGTGAAGAACGCTCAAGCAGGCTGTTTAAAAAGTGCTGATGTCTGCTTGACCGTGTCACACACATGCGCATGGCAGGCAGTCTAAGGGCCGGTTTATACTTCACGCTCAGAACGTATATACGTACACATCATGGCTGCCACACGTTCCCAGCGTTCATTTGACGCGTACTCTGAGCAGGTCCTCAGAAATTAACGTGACGCGTGTGGGAGGTGAGTCGGGGAGGTGCAGTGTGATCAAGTCGGAACGTGACGTCAGAGTCCCTGTTTACTGTCTACATGTGACAGAAAGCCGCTTTGAGGATCCTATAGGATTGATGTGCGCGCTTCGATGTTTGATGAATGGTTCGATGTGGTGAAGCAAAATGCCGACATACAAATGCATTTGTGGTGCTTTTATATCCAACGTTGCATATTCCCGATCGCAATGACTTGATACATTTTAAAAGTCTCACATACCATCTTCTGAGCCTCAGCATCAGAATATATGACAGCGTATTTGAGCCACAGAGAAAAAAATTAGACACATAGTGAAAACGTCTATTTTGTGATTAAAGTGGAAATTTTGGTTTTAATCTCGAAATGTCCACTTTAACCTCGTAGTTTACTTTATTATTCAAGTAGACCGTTCGTAGACGTCATCTTAAAATCGACCCAGTTGTTAATCGCTACCTGACAGCTACAATAGATCACCACACAGAACCCATTACATTTCTGATATTCCAGCTCTCTACACATTGTGATGGACGGCTGACACATCCAGGATGCTAGATGGCATCTTCCCTGCAGCCTAGAGGTGCCCCAGATTCCCGCAGGGCATCATGGAAGATGGAGTTTTGCTTCACAACCTTGCTGGGTACCCTGGGGACCACCGTGTGACGCTGCAGGGAGACAAGGGGATTTTTGTTTCCCGTATAGCCCGGAAGTACTCCCAAGTCATGGGGACAGAGGAACAGAAGTACTTCAGGGCTGAAGAAAAATACAAGTCTTCATCTGACCCGGAAGTGCTACTGAATCACATGGACAGAAGGACAGGAGCACTTCCGGGTCAAGAACTATATAAAGGACTGGTAGAGACCCAGCAAGCTGAGCCGGAGTTGGGGGGGAGAGTGACGGAGCTGCTGGGAGAGGAGGATTGATTATTGTATTAATTATTGTTATTTGTGGTGTGTGTGGTGCTTTTGTGTACTTTAGCTAAGAAATTGTAAAGGAAATTACGGCCACGTGGCGCGATTTCCCAATGGTGATCCGGCTCATTGTTGAGGACCTGAGTGGCTGGATCAGGCCAAGGGTACACCCGCGTAACACCTGACTGCAGCAGATAGAGAGTCATTTCTGGGGGGTGAAACTAGACCACGTGTCTGATTGGGGGGTTGCCAACCAGGATCGCGAGTCATTTCATTGTGTGTTGGGTGCGGTAACACGCTGTACCAGTGCATGCTCGCTAACCTGACCTGACCTGTGTCCATTTTTGTGGATGGAGAGTCAAGAGGCAGTGCCACTCTAACCTCACAGCAGAAGGACCGCCCTTAGTTGGAAGAGGGGGTTGTTCCACAGATCATTGATATTTAGAGAGTGCAATTCTATCATGTGTATTGATTTTGTAGATTCTGGACATTTTGTTTGTATTAGTGGTTTTTAGATGTTGGGTCTTGCCAACTGTGGATTGTGTCCGTAGGCAAATCCTTCTTTCCCTCTTTATAAAGACCCTGTTTTTGGACTTCACTCGGGCCAGAGGTTTTTAACGGTCCCTCTCCCTTCAAAGGGACTTTGTCCCATTTTGGACATTTAGGATATTTTTGAACTTCAAAAAGCTTGTTTTTTGGGCTTGGAAAGACTGAAGCCTGCCAGTAGAGTTTGGGATCGGACTTCCAGGGGTGAGGCCTATTTCTGTTCTTTTAAGAGCTTCATTCCCTTTTGCTATTTCAAGTGCAAACAAATCATAATGAGGACTATCAACAAGATTAAAGTATATTTAAGCCAGGCTAAACCATCCATGACACTAGTGTGGGTCAAGTCGCCTCCTCCCCAGTGTCCTGGCGCAATATGACACACTTTTCCCAGATGGCACAACCTGCTTTCATTTGTCTGTCTAAAAAGTCTCCCCTGGGTGGCCCTGCCATGTCATACAAAGTGTATTCAGATGGTAATACTGGGCACTGCCCTCTGCCACATTTCCCTGCCTGCAGACTTTTTGTCCACCAGGCCGTCCATCTCAATACACTTGATTTTAAAGCGCTTGTTACAGATGTGACTTTGGCTGAGACTTCCAAAGAAGTTGTTATACTCATCACTTCTTTAAAACCCATTTCTGTAAGCGTAAGCAATTCATTTTAAATCAAGCTGTAATGAAGAGGTTTATCTAATTAAAGGTTATATTAAAAGCGCTCCCCCTGGATGAGTTTCATTTCTAGCGATCAAGTTTCATCATTAAGCTGTCTTTATTAAATAATAAATATGAGTCCAATGCAAAATGGATGAAATATCCTAATGCATTTTTCAATATACGGTATTTCATCGACTATACTTACTCTGTGCATTATAATGATGGCACAACGGTTAATGCTGTTGCCTCACCACTTCAGTGTCCTGGCTCTTTCTTTGTGTGCAGTTTGCATATTCCCCCCGTGTCTGTGTGGATTTTTCTAAACACACATTGCTTTTCACTTTACATACTTCCACTGGCATCTCTCATTAGAAATCAACATGTTAGTTTTCACTCGTACGCAGATGACACCCAGCTATACCTTTCTTTTAGACCAAATGAAGTTTCTCCGATGTTGTCTTTAATTAGTTGTGTTTGTGAATTAAAGGAGTGGATGGATGAGAACTGCTTGTCTTTAAACACAGAGATGGGAGGGAATGATGCTGATCACAACAATATGTGGTCATCATTTAACTCAGTTGGAATGACCATTAATTTTATTGAATTTAGCAGTTACCTTTGACTCTAGCATGTTATTTAAAGCACATATGTCCAAATCCTGTTTCTTCCATCTTAAAAATGTTGGGAAATTAAGGCGCTTTCTAAATAAACAGGATTCTGAGAAATTAATTCATGCGTTTATTTCTAGTAGGATTGACTACTGCAATGCGGTGTCCACTGGATGTTCATACTGTTCTTTATACAGCCTCCAGTTAATTCAAAATGCTGCTGCAAGAATTATTACAAGAGCAAGAAAATACAAACACATAACTCCAGTTCTTAAATCCTTACACTGGCTCCCGGTTAAGTTTAGGGCACATTTCAAAATCCTCCTTTTAACATATATGGCCAAGACCAGGCTTACTTGTCTGAACTTATCATGACTTACAAACCAGAGCGCACATTAAGATCTCAAGATGCTGGTCTGCTTATGATTCCAAGGACTAATAAAATAATAGTAGGAGGTCGAGCTTTTAGTTACAGGGCCCCTAAACTGTGGAGTGGTCTGCCTACTACTATAAGAGATGCCCCTTTGGTCTCAGCTTTCGAGACTCACTACTTCAGTTCAGCACACCCTGACTAGAGCTGCTGATTAACTGTACAGACTGCATCTCTGTTGTTAGTCATTAGCACTAAAACATAAGTAACATGATAGTTAGAATTTGTTACTAACCCTCACCTATTCTGTTTCTCTTCTCGGTACTCAAGTGTGGCACTTGGTGCCACGGCCCACCTGCCAATTTGTTTTGCCTCCCTAAGGTAAAGTCATCTCTGATGGAGGATCACAGGAATCGTTGGGTAGAGGGGTCCTTTCATCGGATTGGCTGGTCCAGCACTGTCTCAGCTGTGGAATGGCCAATAGGGGGAGGCAGCTTAATAGCCGAGGTCTCCAGGACTCTGAACAAATCCATATCATATTATGGGATATCATCTACTGTTGAATTCTGCTCTGTACTTGTAATATTTCTATTGCACTATTATATTGTATTGAGGATTACTTGTGTTCTGTTCTGTGTATTATATTGTATTGACCCCCTTTTTTTTTGACACCCACTGCACGCCCAACCTACCTGGTAAGGGGTCTCTCTTTAAACTGCCTTTCGTTTTTTTGGGGAGTTTTTCCTTGTCTTCTTAGACAGTCAAGCTGGGGGGCTGTCTAGAGGCAGGGCCTGTTAACGCCCATTATGGCACTTCTTGTGTGATTTTGGGCTACTATGCAAAAATAAAATGTATTGTACTGTATTGTATATTGTAGCTGTGTAAGTTAGGTGTGACTGGCAGTTTCATATTGGCACCCTTTCAGGATTTTCGTCTCACTTTAACCCTGATGCCACTGTGAAAAGCCCCCAATGCACTGGCATGGGACTAGAGTGGTCTGACAGTCGTACATCATGCACGGTAACCTTTCCCTGGTTCTGTCCCATCACCCTACACAGCTTCTTTTTTGTTCATTTACATCTAACTTTTTAGTGAACCACCATTTTCCAATTTGGGGTAATGGTGGTGGGTTCCTATACCAACAGTATCAAGCAGAAAGTAGGAATGAACTTTAAATGGGACACCAGTCCACTACAATGCTGGAGGAAGTGGGAGGAAAAAAGAAGCATCTGGTAAACAGCCCCACAGGTATGAGAAGAACATGCCAATTATAGGCCTAGATTTAAAGCCATGACTCTGGAGCCGTGAGGCAGGCATGCTGAAGAACGCTCATTTGATGTAAGCACTAGAAGGATGTCCTGAGGGTGTCTAGCCAAGAGCAGAAACTCCAGGAAGTCAAAACAAGGGAACAACAACAAAAACAACAACAACAATTTATTTCTTATATAGCCCAAAATCACACAAGGAGTGCCTCAAGGGCTTTAATAGGCCCTGTTTTTGACTCTCTAAGAAGACAAGGAAAAATCTCACAAAAGAAATCTTGGGAAAGGCAATTCAGAGAGTGAATCCCTTCCAAGTAGGTTGGGTGTGCAATGGGTGTCAAAAAAATGGGGTAAATACAACACAACACATAAAACAGAACACATATAATCCTCTTCACAGAATTCGATGGCCAGGCTATCATGGCCACTTACAATACGATTTTTTGGATATTGGAGTTCAGCGTGGGCCTTGCTCATTGTGGATTGCATCTTCAGGCTAATCCATCTGGGTCTCTTTATAAAGACCCTGTTTTTAGACTTCATTCAAGCCACTTTACAGTTCTCCATTTTTGGACCGGGAAAGGCCAAAGCCTGCCAGTCGAGTTTGGGATCAGGCGTCCTGGGGTGAGGCCTATTTCTTATCTTGAGGAGCTTCATTCCCTTTTGCCATTTTCAAGTCCACACAATTCATAATAAGTACTATCCGCGAGATCACAGTAAAAGAAATTATAATTAATTCAGGGATGAGACCCTGGCTAAACAATCCATGACACTAATGTTTGTCAAGTCACCTACTCCCTAGTGTCCTAATGGAATATGACACACTTTTCTCAGATGGCGTATCCTTCTCTCTTTTGTCTCCCTAAAAGTCTTCCTGGGGTGGCCCTACTCCATTACCTACCATTACAATACAATACAATACAGTTTATTTTTGTATAGCCCAATATCACACAGGAAGTGCCGCAACGGGCTTTAACAGGCCCTGCCTCTTGACAGCCCCCCAGCCTTGACTCTCTAAGAAGACAAGGAAAAACTCCCAAAAAAACCTAGTAGGGAAAAATGGAAGAAACCTTGGGAAAGGCAGTTCAGAGAGAGACCCCTTTCCAGGTAGATTGGGCGTGCAGTGGGTGTCAAAAGAAGGGGGTCAATACAATACAATACACAGAATAATAAAAGTTGTTTTTTTTTAGAAGTAAAAAAAAATTAAAATTTTAGAAGTACCGAGCAGAATTTAACAGTAGATGATATCACATAATAAGATTTGGATATTTTTAGAGTCCTGGAGACCTCATCCATCAAGCTGCCTCCCCCATTTGGCCATTCCATGGGTGAAACAGCTCTGGGCCAGCCAATCCAATGAAAGGACCCCTCTACCCCATGATTCCTGCGATCCTCCATCACAGATGACTTTACTTTAGGCAGGCAAAAACAACTTGGAAGGTGGGCCGTGGCACCAAGTGCCACATGTGAGTACCGAGAAGAGAGACAGAATAGGTGAGGGTTAGTAACAAATTCTAACTATCATGTTAGTTATGTTTTAGTGCTAATGACTAACAACAGAGATGCAGTCTGTAAAGTTAATCAGCAGCTCTAGGTAGGGTATCCTAAACTGAATTTGTGAGTCTTTTTCTGGGATTTAAAAGCTGAGACTGTAGTGGCACCTCTTATAGTTGCAGGCAAACCACTCCACAGCTTCAGGGCCCTGTAACTAAAAACTCAATCTGCCACTATTATTTTATTAATCCTACTAATTGTAAGCAGACCAGTATCCTGAGAGCTCAATGCTCGCTCAGATTTGTAAGTAATCATAAGTTCAGATAAATAAGCTGCGCCTCAGCCATTTAATGTTTTATATGTTAAAAGGAGGAAGCTGCCTTAAATTAAACTGGGCGCCAGTGTAACAACCAGAGGACTGGAGTTATGTGTTTATATTTTCGGGTTTTGGAGTAATAATTCTTACAGTAGCATTTTGAATTAACTGAAGCTGCACAATGAAGTAGCCCGGAACAGCCAATGAATAACACATTGCAGTAATCAATCTTACTAGGAAGAAATCCACAAATGTGTCTTCATTCTACAACTGATGGCTGGTTGGCAAAACCAGCTCTAAAATCAGCCATGAGCTTAAATCAGTACAAATCTCGCAGATGGTCCCACACTTTAGTACTAATACAATTATGCTTTTTTTTTTTACTTATGGTATGTCTGCAAAGCGTATTCCAGTATTTTAGAGGGTCCCTGTCATTCAGAGGCCCTTGAATTCATCCATAACATTTCCCGCATTACAGCACCCTAACCTGAAAAAGAGAAGGCGAGACACGGTCAAGGAGGTGAGGTGAGTGAAGAAATGCTGAGCACCTGGGAAAGGAAACCAGGGGACTGAGAAATAATAAGAGATGTAGATGGACAAGGGAGGCAGGGGGAGGACACCGCAGCCCCCCTTCCATGGCTGTTCTGCATGCTGCATTTTTATCAGCCTAAATATAGCCAGTGTAAAAAGAAAGATTGACTCAGACATGTCCAAAAATTAGTTGGGGAAGTTGCCCCGTATAATGTCTGTCGGACTTGAAGAGAACTGAGTGAAAAGTTATCAAAAACCAAAGCATTTGACAAAATACAGTACTGATATGGAGATATTTAGACAAAAATGGCGACAGAGTGTGATATGGCAGGAGATGACATCAAAACTGTAGGCCAGAAATTGTGTCATCATGGTGGAACCAGAAGTGACATCATCACTAGAAGCCGGGAGTGGCATCATCATGGAGGGACCAGAAGTGATGCCATCAAGAAGGAGCCAGAAGTGACGTCATTATGGTCTAACATGGAAGTGACATCATTACTAGGACCCAGGAGTGGCATTATGAGGGCGAGACCGGAAGTGGTGTAATCAAGAAGGAACCGGAAAGTGACGTCATTATAATGGAACTGGAAGTGACATCATCATGGAGGGACCAGAAGTGATGCCATCAAGAAGGAGCCAGAAGTGATGTCATTATGGTCTGACATGGAAGTGACATCATTACTAGGAGCCAGGAGTAGCATCATCAGGGTGGGACCGGAAGTGGTGTAATCAAGAAGGAGCCAGAAAGTGACGTCATTTCGGTGGAACCAGAAGTGACATGATCACTAGAAGCCAGGAGTGGCATCATCATGGCAGGACCAGAAGTGATGTCATCAAGAAGGAGCCAGAAGTGACATTTTTATGGTGGAACTGGAAGTGACATCATCACTAGGAGCCGGGAGTGGCATCATCATGGAGGGACCAGAAGTGATGTCATCAAAAAGGAGCCAGAAGTGACGTTGTTATGGTGGAACTGGAAGTGACATCATCATGGCGAGAGCGGAAGTGACGTCATCAAGAAGGAGCCGGAAGCGAAAATGATCTTGAGTGGCCATTTTGAGAACCCGGATATAGTGGAGGTAAGTGAGTAGAATTATTATTTGTCTTCTTTGGGTCTAGTGAAAGAGAGAAGGAGATGTTAGTACTCGAAATCAACCCTTCTTCTCGCGGTAGATCACTCACCTTAGGGCTTGTTGGCTGCCTCCTAAGCACATGTGTGTGACACCCGTTACTGTAACCCCGAATTTTCCCATGAGCACTCAGTGACTTTAACCAAACTGACAGTCTAAAGGCTCCCTGTTCGAGATGCAGGCTGCCATCTCCAAGCTTTGTCACACTAAACAGTTACCTTCACTGCAAATGGCAGTAAACACATAACAGGTTAAATGTTCCAGAAATGGTTGCAGGGTTAACGGCTTTAAGAATTGAATCTGCAGCAGTCCAGCTATTTATTGCCAATTTTGAGCCGGAAAGCCACGTAATAGCATTAGGAGCAGGCCGAGCCCACGTTGCATAAATAGATTACTTAAAACGATGCTGCCAGTTGGAAGTTTATTGGAATGTTTTGATTTTTATGGCTTTTTATTAACATCATTTTCTGTTTATGCTTCTGTGACACTTCCAGCGTTTCGATTCACTAATCATAAAGTAGTCGCTGTCTCCAAATCGGTAGTTGCTACAGAGGGGCTGTCGTGTCCGTTTGGGGCTCTGTTTGGAGGTAATTGTGGGAGTCGTTTAGAGACATTTTGGACACGATAGACTGACTCAGATATGCTGGAAGGGAAGAAAGCCACAAAATAGAAAACAATGTTAAAAAATGGCGCTTTACTTCAAAAAGGACACACACACAAGGAAGGGGGAGATGACCCGAAGGAGAGCACAAAAAGAGCAGAAGAGGAAAGCCAATGGAGTGTCTGCTGCACTTTACCAGCAGGACCCAAACAGGTGCCTTGCAAACTCTACTTTGACTTTCACCATTTGTGTTTAAATCTTCTACATAAATAAAAATAGTCAACTCTTTGACTGTCTGTTTGCAAAAATCACACAAAAACAACTCAAGTGACTTTCACAAAATGTTGCCTAAAATACGGGCTCAATAGTGTATCAGGACAACACGGGTAATACAATTCTGATTGAGCAGTAGGAGAGCGCTGGGGCTGATAGAGAGACAGATGTGAAAGGCACTATATGATAGATAGATAGATAGATAGATAGATAGATAGATAGATAGATAGATAGATAGATAGATAGATAGATAGATAGATAGATAGATAGATAGATAGATAGATAGATAGATAATGAAAGGCACTATATAACAGATAGATAGATAGATAGATAGATAGATAGATAGATAGATAGATAGATAGATAGATAGATAGATAGATAGATAGATAGATAGATAGATAATGAAAGGCACTATATAACAGATAGATAGATAGATAGATAGATAGATAGATAGATAGATAGATAGATAGATAGATAGATAGATAGATAGATAGATAGATAGATAGATAGATGTGAAAGGCACTATATGATAGATAGATAGATAGATAGATAGATAGATAGATAGATAGATAGATAGATAGATAGATAGATAGATAATGAAAGGCACTATATAACAGATAGATAGAGAGATAGATAGATAGATAGATAGATAGATAGATAGATAGATAGATAGATAGATAGATAGATAGATAGATAGATAGATAATGAAAGGCACTATATAACAGATAGATAGATAGATAGATAGATAGATAGATAGATAGATAGATAGATAGATAGATAGATAGATAGATAGATAGATAGATAGATGTGAAAGGCACTATATAATAGATAGATAGATAGATAGATAGATAGATAGATAGATAGATAGATAGATAGATAGATAGATAGATAGATAGATAGATAGATGTGAAAGGCACTATATAATAGATAGATAGATAGATAGATAGATAGATAGATAGATAGATAGATAGATAGATAGATAGATAGATAGATAGATAGATAATGAAAGGCACTATATAACAGATAGATAGATAGATAGATAGATAGATAGATAGATAGATAGATAGATAGATAGATAGATAGATAGATAGATAGATAGATAGATAGATAATGAAAGGCACTATATAACAGATAGATAGATAGATAGATAGATAGATAGATAGATAGATAGATAGATAGATAGATAGATAGATAGATAGATAGATAGATAGATAGATAGATAGATAGATAGATGTGAAAGGCACTATATAATAGATAGATAGATAGATAGATAGATAGATAGATAGATAGATAGATAGATAGATAGATAGATAGATAGATAGATAGATAGATAGATAGATGTGAAAGGCACTATATAATAGATAGATAGATAGATAGATAGATAGATAGATAGATAGATAGATAGATAGATAGATAGATAGATAATGAAAGGCACTATATAACAGATAGATAGATAGATAGATAGATAGATAGATAGATAGATAGATAGATAGATAGATAGATAGATAGATAGATAGATAGATAGATAGATGTGAAAGGCACTATATAATAGATAGATAGATAGATAGATAGATAGATAGATAGATAGATAGATAGATAGATAGATAGATAGATAGATAGATAGATAGATGTGAAAGGCACTATATAATAGATAGATAGATAGATAGATAGATAGATAGATAGATAGATAGATAGATAGATAGATAGATAGATAGATAGATAGATAGATAGATAGATAGATAGATAGATAGATCCTAGGTCCTGGGTCAATCTCTTGGCACAAAGTCTCATGTTTAAGGTCCCCGTGAGACGAAAGAGATTGGCCATGAGTCTTCTAAGTGTGTTCCATGATCTTCACGTAAAGATCACGTCTCATCTCCCTAGTCTTTCCCTCCCAGGATTTTTTTTATAATAGAGAGAAAGAATTTTGTTTTGAAAGTTTTCTTCACGTTTTAGATAGATAGATAGATTCAGTTAGAGTCAGTTATTAGACAGGAGAAGGAAGAGTGTCCATCACAGCAGTCTATTTCAGTTTACATAACAGTGTCGATCAATGCATACATTTGACTCTGGTTGGTTCGTTGGTCTACACCCAAATGACTTATTAAAAATAAAAGTCTATTTCATTATATTCTAATTCTTTTCATACCCTTTAGGTACCCGACTTGAAATTTTTGTGTATGTAACAAAGTTGCCTGTTCGGACACCAGCAGGGAATGCTGGGGATTGTAGTCCAGTAGCGCAGCCCTACTGGGGTGGAGTCCAGGGGTACAACACGAGGGCACTGCAGGGAGATGCACTCCCTGTTATTTGGGACTTACGACCCAGAAGAGCTCCCAGCGGGCCAGAGCCCTAGCACCTGAAGTACTCCCGGGTCCTTAATAAATGGCACTACACTGCCTTGTGCAAGTGAGTCAGAGCTGGAAGGAAGGAAGGCAACACTTGACTTCAGGATAGGATTGTGCTTGTGTTTATGAGGTATTTGAAATAAATATCCTTTATTTGAACCCAGGACTGTGCTGGTGTATTCATGTTTGGGGTTTTGGGCTCACTGGTGCCCCCTAACCTCCATCCATCCATTTTCCAACCCGCTGAATCCGAACACAGGGTCACGGGGGTCTGCTGGAGCCAATCCCAGCCAACACAGGGCACAAGGCAGGAAACAATCCCGGGCAGGGTGCCAACCCACCGCAGGACACCCCCCTAACCTTCATTATATATATATATTTATAGGAAGAGGTGCAATCTCTAATGAACTTATTCCAACGGAGCATGCGCCCCCTGCTGGATACACCTGTCTAAGGGATTGAAAGGGACATCATGGCTGGCACCCCAGTACGTCCCTGGACTGACTGTGTATTTCTTCCACCCGTCCACAATATACAGACGTCTCGATATTAAAGGCGCTATAAAACAGATCGCACACAGATGCAGTGCTTTATTGTCTGTGTTAGCCACAGTACTTAAACACAAAAGAGTGAGAAACTTCACTCAGAGAAGCTCATTTCCAGTAAGCAGTGAAGGGGCGAAGGACCCCTGCCACCAAGTGAAATTGAATTGGCGGGGGCGCCATGACTACCTCAGGCCTTGTCACCTTCTCTTTGTCTATTAATTTGGACCACCTGCTTTGTGCCCTGTTCACACACAAACGTCTCTTCAATGGATAAGCTTTCTATTGAAAGCCTGCGATTAATGATTTGAGGAAAAAAGAGAAAGAATCACTAGAATCACTTAATCTTTTTAGCGCGTTCATTGAGCAGATGATAAAATCGGGGCTAATGTACTGACCGGGGGTCCTGCGAGGGTAATAACCAGTTTCTTAATTGGTTTCAAAAATCACTGTTAGAGCCATCTCTTTTATTGAGATTGGTGTCTTTAATAGGTTGATAAAACGGTTTACTGCCTTTAGCATTTCTGTCGACAGTTAAGAACCAGAAGCCGAAGGGTGTGCAAAAGAGATAAGGACAACCGGAGCTGAAATGAACATTTTTACCTGCCGGTGACATGAATGAGAGGGAGCACATCATGGCTCTTATCAACTGCACAGTCCCATGGAGGTTAAACAAATAAACACCTGCAGTCCAATGGAGGCCGCAGGGATTAAATGTGTCTGCAAGACTCGGCCGTGTCACACGTTAAAATACATCACACACAAGTGCAGTGTAGGTGGAGTAAATTCTAGAAGGTGAATACGGACACATGTACATTTTGTACAAGTATACAGCTCATTTGAAGACTATTTATGATTAGTTAAAGGTAAGTCGCTTTCTAAAGTGGACAGCCCACCTCTGATTCCTGTTGTGTCACATTTCTTCTGGCTCCACAGACAATGTGATGGGATGTTTGTTGTCAAATATTCCCATATTTTGCGGATATTCAGAACTGTATAATTAAGGTGTCCACTTCAATACCATGATGGACTGGCACCCCACGCAAACAGCTCCCTGTCTTGTACCCAGTGCTGCCAGGGTGAGCATCGCCCCCCCCCCCCCCCATGGCTGTGGAGTTTCTTAATGTTAAAATTTTATTAATTTTCTGAGGTGGCTCCTGTTCATTCCTGGGCAGGCAGTGTGGTGTAGTGGTTAAGGCTTTGGACCAAGGACTTTAAACCATGAGGCTGTGGGTGACCACGAGGAAGTCGCTTCACCTCTGCTCCAATTGGAAAACAAAAGAAATGTAACCAACTGTACCTCTGAAATGTTCTTACGTTGCCTCCGATAAAGGCGTTAGACAAGTAGTAAGAACGGTCAAAAAATACTGCCGTACTCCACAGTCCTGAAATGTAGTGGTCACTCTAATCCAGAGCAATCCCAGCATCCTAACCACCCACATCACTATTAATGACAGCAGGTTTGAACCGAGACCTCCAAGCCTACAAACAAACATAAGGACCTCCAAACAGAGCGTGATGGGACTTTGGTAGTCACACACTCCCCGAATGTGTGATCTAATTTGTTAGCCATAATGAACTCCCTGAGAGCCCATCAGACATCACCGTTATCTTTAAATTGAAATGCAATGCTAGAGGGTCTCTGCGAAAACCCAAAACTGTTCTTCTTGTTCGTTTATTTCTTTAAAAATCCCTAAAACTTCATGGTAATTATCAAAGTTCAATCCCAAGGCCCTGGAGTCACCTTAACAGAACCAACTATTGAATTAATGAAAGTGAACTTCCCGGGGAGCAGAGCCACGCTGCCCTCGCGCTTCATGTACATACAGTATACTGTATAGACAGACAAATAAAAAGGAATGGCACCATATAATAGATAGATAGATAGATAGATAGATAGATAGATAGATAGATAGATAGATAGATAGATAGATAGATAGATAGATAGATAGATAGATAGATAGATAGATAGGAAAGGCACTATATGACAGACAGACAGACAGACAGACAGACAGACAGACAGACAGACAGACAGACAGACAGATAGATAGATAGATAGATAGATAGATAGATAGATAGATAGATAGATAGATAGATAGATAGATAGATAGATAGATAGATAGGAAAGGCACTATATGACAGACAGACAGACAGACAGACAGACAGACAGATAGATAGATAGATAGATAGATAGATAGATAGATAGATAGATAGATAGATAGATAGATAGATAGATAGATAGATAGATAGATAGATCCTAGGTCCTGGGTCAATCTCTTGGCACAAAGTCTCATGTTTAAGGTCCCCGCGAGACGAAAGAGATTGGCCATGAGTCTTCTAAGTGTGTTCCATGATCTTCACGTGAAGATCACGTCTCATCTCCCTAGTCTTTCCCTTACCAGGATTTTTTTTATAATAGAGAGAAAGAATTTTGTTTTGAAAGTTTTCTTCACGTTTTTTTCCTTTCCAAAATTTTGTGTACATTTCGCGCTTTATGAGCCTTTGCCGATGGTGCAGTTGGGCACTTTTGGGGAGTCTAAGTGGCTCTTTCAAGGTAGGACATCTCTGACCTTTGATCTCTGACTGCCTCTTCTCTCTTTCCTGCAGACCAGAGGATGAGTCCCTGAACAGACCACAACATCACTGCTTGTACAGCCCTGGAGGTCCCGTCCCTTCTGCCCTGGAAGCTACTTAACTATGAAGGCACCCATTCGCACAAAACTTACATAACGTAACTGAGAGACTCGCAAGGACCCAAGACGTCCTTATTGTTGCCTTTTTTTCTTACACTTTGAATTCATTTATTAAACAGGAAATCCGGTTGGTCCCCAGCTCTTCTTGAGATTCTGCTTGCTTATTTATACTGAGTTACGCCTTCTCTTTTAGGCCTCAGCAAGCTATAGGCCTGCCTATTGAGTTTGGGCCTTGGCAGCCTGGGGTGCTGTGATCCGCTTCTCTGTTCTCGATTGGATGTGGCTTTTACATGTGGAGGTCTAAACCCCTTTTTTTAGATCTGAGCATAAGCAGGGCCTCTGCTGCCAAAGTGTCTCTATCTCTGTCCCGGAGCTGAAGACTTAAATCAAGTGCCCAAGGTAAACTCTTGCCCGCTAGGCACCGCTTCATATTGTACGTATATACAGTATTATGCAAAACTTTTAGGCAGGTGTGAAAAAATGCTGTAAACAAAGAATACTTTCAGAAATATAAATAATGACTGTTTATTGTTATCAATTTACAAAATGCAAAGTGAGAGAACAAAAGAGAAATCTAAATCAAATTAATATTTGGTGTTCCTACCTTTTGCCTTCAAACCAGCATCAACTCTTATAGGTCCACTTGCACAAAGTCAGGGATTTTGTAGGATTCTAGTCAGGTGTCTGATCATCCAATTCTACCAAACAGGTGCTAATGATCATCAATGTCACACGTAGGTTGAAACACAGTCATTAACTGAAACAGAAACAGCTGTGTAGGAGGGTGAGGAACAGCCAAACTCTGCCACCAAGGTGAGGTTGTGGAAGACAGTTTCATGTCATGGCAAGATTGAGCACAGCAACAAGACACAAGGTAGTTCTACTGCATCAGCAAGGTCTCTCCCAGACAAAGATTTCAAAGCAGACTGGGGTTTCAAGATGTGCTGTTCAAGCTCTTTTGAAGAAGCACAAAGAAACGGGCAACGTTGAGGATTGTAGATGCAGTGGTCGGCCAAGGAAACTTAGTGCAGCAGATGAAAGACACATCAAGCTTATTACCCTTCGAAATCGGAAGATGTCCACCAGTGCCATCAGCTCACAACTGGCAGAAACCAGTGGGACCCAGGTACACCCATCTACTGTCCAGAGAAGTCTGGCCAGAAGTGGTCTTCATGGAAGAGTTGCAGCCAAAAAGCCATACCTCCGATGTGGAAACAAGGCCAAGCGACTCAAGTATGCACGAAAACATAGGAACTGGGGTGCAGAAAAATGGCAGCAGGTGCTCTGGACTGATGAGTCAAAATCTAAAATATTTGGCTGTAGCAGAAGGCAGTTTGTTCGTCGAAGGGCTGGCGAGCGGTACAATAATGAGTGTCTGCAGGCAACAGTGAAGCATGGTGGAGGTTCCTTGAACGTTTGGGGCTGCATTTCTGCAAATGGAGTTGGAGATTTGGTCAGGATTAATGGTGTTGTCAATGCTGAGAAATACAGGCAGATACTTATCCATCATGCAATACTATCAGGGAGGCGTATGATTGGCCCCAAATTTATTCTGCAGCAGGACAACGACCCCAAACATACAGCCAACTATTTTCAGCGTAAAGAAGAACAAGAAGTCCTGCAAGTGATGGTATGGCCCCCACAGAGCCCTGATCTCAACATCATCGAGTGTGTCTGGGATTACATGAAGAGACAGAAGGATGTGAGGAAGCCTACATCCACAGAAGATCTGTGGTTAGTTCTCCAAGATGCTTGGAACAACCTACCAGCCGAATTCCTTCAAAAACTGTGTGCAAGTGTACCTAGAAGAATTGATGCTGTTTTGAAGGCAAAGGGTGGTCACACCAAATATTGATTTGATTTAGATTTCTCTTTTGTTCATTCACTGCATTTTGTTGATTGATGGAAATAAATGATTAACACTTCCATTTTTGAAAGCATTAATAATAATTCATTACATTTATATAGCGCTTTTCACAGTACTCAAAGCACCACACAGGGAGGAACCGGGAAGCGAATCCACAATCTTCCACAGTCTCCTTACTGCAAAGCAGCAGCACTACCACCGTGCCACCCGTGAGGACATTCTTTATTTACAGCATTTCTTCACACCTGCCTAAAACTTTTGCACAGTACTGTATATATTTTTTTTTATTTTCCTCATATTACAGCACCAAGAAGGAGGTCTGATGTACAACAGTTTCCAGTTCATAGTTTTATCCATGTCCCAGTAAATGGCAATTTAAGGGCCTGGCACGGCTGTAAAGAAAGAGATTGTGATTCCTATCTGCGGCTCGCTGCCTGCCAAGCGTTTTCTCCACGGTGAATTGTGTCACAGAGGTCTCATTAGGCAGCCACTCATAGAATTGTTTGGCCGGCCAATAAGAACCGAGTGTGATGATACGCCGTGTCATAGGTTGACATCCGTAGAGTCCTAATCTCCAACTTGCTGGCCTTCCACTCTCCAGTCGGCCTGCTCTCAATTATCTCTTTTTTTTTTATTTCTAGGCTCTTTGTCAACGTGAATCAAATGACAGGCCAGTCGGAAAGCAAAAATGAGAGCGCACTGGAAGAACTTAAAGGACACCAGACACGGTACAAGTGTGGTAAAAGGCACAACGCACTGCGAGTTGGGTGGGCTGGCCGGCTGAGCACATGGCCGTCAGAGAGCCGCACAGTGAATACTCGACGATTACATCACTGCTACCCCCCCCGCCGGGAAAAGCATTAGCAGATGCATTAAGCCCCCCCACCCTGCCCGCTAGACTCTGCCATCATTCTCATTTCTGGTTAATTCAATCAAATGGCAGCTAAAATATGGGAGTGTCAGAGCTCATTATAGTCAAGGTAACGATGATCTCATGCATGCTCCTCATCATCTTTTTGTCTCGGCAAGAACTCGAACGTACCTCAAGGTTGTGTTCCAGACAATGCTCCTGTAGGGGTCCTGGAACTGACACTCATTATGGTGTCGATAGTCCTAGACGAAGGCCCACAGGGTGCTCAACCTCTTCACTAGGCCATAGGTCTGAGTGGCACTTATGGGCAGGGTGCAGGCATGACAGTACTTGGACAGCCAAGACATTTTGGGACACCAACCGGGTCGTTTAATTTGTCCAAGGATAATAAAGAGAAAAAGAATGTAAACAGCACGCTTGGGCGCGTGTTCCTTCAACGGGGATTGTAGATAAATTTGAGGAGACTGGTTTTAGAGAAGCTCCACCTCAAGGGTTTGCCGAAAAAGTACAACCCAATTCCAATGAAGTTGGGACGTTGTGTAAAACGTAAATAAAAACAGAATACAATGATTTGCAAATCCTTCCATCCATCCATTTTCCAACCCGCTGAATCCGAACACAGGGTCACGGGGGTCTGCTGGAGCCAATCCCAGCCAACACAGGGCACAAGGCAAGAACCAATCCCGGGCAGGGTGCCAGCCCACCACAGTTTGCAAATCCTTTTCAAACCTATATTCAATTGAATACACTACGAAGACAAGATATCGAATGTTCAAACTGATAAACTTTATGGTTGTTTTGCAAATCTTCACTCGTTTTCAATTTGATGCCTGCAACACGTTCCAAAAAAGCTGGGACAGGGTCATGTTTACCACGGTGTTATATCGCCTTTCCTTTTAACAACACTCAATAAACGTTTGGGAACTGAGGACACTAATTGTTGAAGCTGTGGAGGTGGAATTCTTTCCCATTCTTGCTTGATGTACAACTTCAGTTGCTCAACAGTCCGGGGTCTCCATTGTCGTATTTTGCGCTTCATAATGCGCCACACATTTTCAATGGGAGACAGGTGTGGACTGCAGGCATGCCAGTCTAGTACCCGCACTCTGTTGTAACACATGCAGAATGTGGCTTCGCATTGTCCTGCTGAAATAAGCAGGGCCATCCCGCTTGGATGGCAGCATATGTTGCTCCAAAACCTGTATGTACCTTTCAGCATTAATGGTGCCTTCACAGATGTGCAAGTTACCCATGCCATGGGAACTAACACACCCCCATACCATCACAGATGCTGGCTTTTGAACTTGGCGCTGATAACAATCCGGATGGTCCTTTTCCTCTTTGGCCCGGAGGACACAACGTCCATGATTTGAAATGTGGACTCGTCAGACCATGGCACACTTTTCCACTTTGCGTCAGTCCATCTCAGATGAGATCGTGCCCAGAGAAGCTGGCGGCGTTTCTGGGTGTTGTTGATATATGGCTTTTGCTTTGCATGGTAGAGTTTCAACTTGCACTTGTAGATGTAGCGACGAACTGTGTTAACTGACAATGGTTTTGTGAAGTATTCCTGAGCCCACGTGGTAATATCCTTTACAGAATGATGTCGGTTTTTAATGCAGTGCCGCCTGAGGGATCGAAGGTCACGGGCATCCAGTGTTGGTATTTGGCCATGCCGCTTACGTGCAGAGATTTCTCTGAATCTTTTGATGATGTTATGGACAGTAGATGATGAAATCCCTAGATTCCTTGCAATTGTACATTGAGAAACGTTGTTCTTAAACTGCTGGACTATTTGCCCACGCAGTTGTTCACAAAGTGGTGAACTTCACCCCATCCTTGCTTGTGAACGACTGAGCCTTTTGGGGATGCTCCTTTTATACCCAATCATGACAAACTCCTGTTTCCAATTAACCTGTTCACCTGTGGAATGTCCACAACAGGTGTTTTCTGAACATTCCTCGACTTTCCCAGTCTTTTTCTGCCCCTGTCCCAGCTTTTTTGGAACATGTTGCAGGCATCAAATTCAAAATGAGTGAAGATTTGCAAAACAACAATAAAGTTTATCAGTTTGAACATTCGATATCTTGTCTTCGTAGTGTATTCAATTGATTATAGGTTGAAAAGGATTTGCAAATCATTGTATTCTGTTTTTCCCTGCGTGGAGTTTGCATGTTTTCCCCGTGTCTGCGTGGGTTTCCTCCCACAGTCCAAAGACATGCAGGTTAGGTGGATTGGCGATTCTAAATTGGCTCTGGTGTGTGTGCTTGGTGTGTGGGTGTGTTTGTGTGTGTCCTGCGGTGGGTTGGCACCCTGCCCGGGATTGGTTCCTGCCTTGTGCCCTGTGTTGGCTGGGATTGGCTCCAGCAGACCCCCGTGACCCTGTGTTCGGATTCAACGGGTTGGAAAATGGATGGATGGATGTATTCTGTTTTTATTTACGTTTTACACAACGTCCCAACTTCATTGGAATTGGGGTTGTATGTGTCCAACATAAAACCCAGGTTTCCCGGAAGGGGTGGAGCTAATCGCCCTCACTAGGTGGCTTCTCAGAACTGTAGGGAAAGAAAAAGAAGATAGTTTTAGCAGCAGCGCCCCCTCTCGCCCCAGCAGGTTATTACACATCTCGACGGAACCTGTGAGGGAGTCCTGCGATGCTCATGCTTGACACACTCTGCAAGTATGGACAAATAAATGCATCTTGTACTATACATTTAAACTTTGGCAACTGTTTGGAATAAGATCCTGGAAGTCTTATTAGTCTTGTAGGTTTATAGGACCCTTATTGTCCCATGTACAGAATGCACTGAAATTCTAACTGACACGTACAGACAGATCACCCGAAGCTAAGCATGTTTGAGCCAAGCCAGTACTTGGATGGGAGACCATCTAGGAAAAAATGGGATTGCTGCTGGAAGAGGTGTTGGTGAGGCCAGCAGGGGGCGCTTACAGTACCTTGTTGTCTGTGCATGGATCCCAATGCCTCCAGTGCACTGCCAGGGACACTGTTCTGTAAAAATGTCACCTTGCTTCGGATAAGATGTAAAACCAGTGTCCTGACTCTCAGTGGTCATTAAAAGGCCTGCCATTTAAGTTCAGGACTGGGTGGCCTGAGGTGTAGAGTTCTGCTTCTTTCTTTCAGACCAGGGGCCTCATGTATAAACGGTGCCTTACACACAATAATGTTGCGTACACCCGTTTCCACGCTCAAATCACTTTCAACGTCAGCAGGACCTTTGCTGCCAGTGTGTCTCTATCTTGTAAAACCTTGACTTGCTGCTGGAAGAGTTGTTGGTGAGACCATTAGGGGCGCTTACCTTGTGGCCTGTATTTAGAACCCAATGCCCCACTGCAGTGCCGGGGACACTGTGCTATAAAAACAGCACCTTGCTTTTGATGAGATGTAAAACTGGGGTCCTGACTCTCTGTGGGCATTTGAAGGTCCCTGGGAGTCTTTTGAAAAGAGTAGGGAATATCCCAAAGTCCTGGGTAAATTGCCCATAAGGGCCTCACCCATTATGCCCCCCTTAAGAATTTAAGAATTAATGAGTGACTTTAAGAAAGAAACAGCTTTCTTTAAACAAATCATTGTAAACTCCCCAAAGTTGTGGAACAGATAGATAGATAGATAGATAGATAGATAGATAGATAGATAGATAGATAGATAGATAGATAGATAGATAGATAGATAGATAGATAGATAGATAGATAGATAGATAGATAGATAGATAGATAGATAGATAGATAGGAAAGGCACTATATAATAGATAGATAGATAGATAGATAGATAGATAGATAGATAGATAGATAGATAGATAGATAGATAGATAGATAGATAGATAGATAGATAGATAGATAGATAGATAGATAGATATGAAAGGCACTATATGATAGATAGAATATCTTTCCCAATAGGACACGTTTTATTCAGGTGGGGAAGCGTTTTTTCTCTTGCTCCCCACTTCACAGCACAGTACACAAGCACCATCTAATATAACTCACTCCTTTTCTTCCTCTTTCTTTCTGTCACTTCCTCTGTCACCTCCACTCGTCCACCTTCTCCCGACTCTGGCTCACTGACTAATGGTGAGAGGGCTCCTTTTACAGCACACCCTGAAGTGCCCCAAGTGTTTCTTGACCTTCTTCTGGCTGCACTTCGAGGTGTGGCGGTAGTGGTGCCCCAAACGGTTCAGCTGTAGCTGCAGCACCCCCTGGCAGCTCCTACAGAGCCCAGTAGGGCTGCTCCAAACTACAACTCCCAGCATGCCCTGCAGGGACCTGTGGTGCTGTAGCAACCAAGAAGGGCTGCCCTCTAGCGTCTTTGGGAGGACATTGTCCCAAAGAGGTTCTCTCCATCGGTCCTTCCACCCAGCCATAATGGTCCTGGCCATCTGTCACAATAAATAGATAGATAGATAGGAAAGGCACTATATATTAAATAGTCCTGTAAGCTGCAAGGTGTGGCCTCCATGGTTCAGACTTGTTTTTCCAGAACATTCCACAGAGGCTGAATCAGATTGAGATCTTGGGAATTTGGAGGCCAAGTCAACACTTGGAACTCATTGTCATGTTCCTCACACCATTCTTGAACATTTTTGCAGTGTGCCAGGGTGCATTATCATACTGAAAGAGGCAAATGCTTTTAGAGAATAACGTTGCCATGAAGGGGTGTGCTTGGTCTGCAGGCACCTCTGTGTAGGTGGTACATGGCAAGGTATCATCCTCGTGAAAGACAGGGCATAAAGGTTTCCCAGCAGATCACTGCCCAGATCACTTGCCTTCTTCCCATAGTGCATCCTGCTGCCATCTCTTCCCCACACACACACTCGGCTGTCCACCTGTTCTTAAAGAAAACGTGATTCATCAGACCAGGTCATTGCTCCCTGGTCCAGGTCTGACTCTCACATGCCAGGGCGCTTTCGGCAGTGAACAAGGGTCAGTGTGGGCACTCTGACTGGTCTGCTGTTACACAGCCATGCACTGTGTGTCCTGACACATGTCTCTAATGGCCAGCATTTAGTTATTTAGCAATTTGTGCTCCAGTATTTCTTCTGTGGGATCAGACCAGTCCTTCCACTCCACATGCACATCAATGACCCTTGGTCACCCATGACCCTGCTCAGGGCCGTCTTAACAGCATTATGGGCCCCCGGGACTCAGCAAGTCACAACATGCATAGATTAGCATGGAGACCCTGTGCTCGTGAAGCCCGTGGGCAACTGCCCAGTGTGCCCATGCGTTAAGACAGCCCTGACCCTGCTGCCAGTTCACCAGTTCACCTTTCTTAGACCACTTTTAGCCGGTACTAACCACTGCATGCTAGGAAAACCCCCCAAGACTTGCCATTTTGAAGATGCTCTGACCCAGTTGTGTGACCATCACAATTTAGCCCTCGTCAAAAGTCACTCAGATCTTTACATTTGCCCATTTTTCCTGCTTTCAACACATCACCTTCAAATACTGACTGCTCTCTGGGTGCCTAACACAGCCCACCCCTTGATTGGTGCCGTTATAACCAGATAATCAATGTTCTTCACGCCACCTGTCAGTGGTTTGAATATTGTGGCTGATACAGCATTTATAAGGCATTATTTTTATACAGCTAAAGCAGATTCATTCCGTTTTTTTAGAGTTGTCTGCCCACCACAGTGCCACTCTTCATTTATCACACTCTGAATTATTTTTACAGTACGTGAAAAGAAAAGCAATGGTAAGACACAGGCTGCTGGCTCTAAGTGTCACGAGATGCTATGCACTGTCCCAGAATCAGCAAGCGCCGACTCAGTGGCTATTAGATGTGCAGACTGTGACCAAGTGAGAGACTCCAATGTCCACAAGAGGGCAGCAAAGTGGTGTGTTGGGGATTAGCAGCACAGTTGCAAGAGACAGAATGGAGCAGAGCAGGAGCCGTGGGCCTCAGTCCAGGGAGGGGGCTACAAGAAACCCACTGAGGGGCAGAAGGAGTGACTGGGGTGACCTTTAATATCAAACCTTAGGAGCTGGAATGAGGTCTTCAGGGGGCACAAGGCCTTTCAGTTGATCTGTTTATTTAATTAAGGGGATTGTGGCACAGTGGCTAGTGCTGATGACAGGGAGAGTGAAGACTGCAGGAGAAAACAAATACGCAAGGAGGTGAGATATGGAATGCAGGAGTTACGAAGGGAGTGAGTGAGGAAATTAATCCATCTGTGAATGAGTGATTGAGTGAGTGAGGGGATGTGGTGGAAGTAGGAAAAATTGACACACATAAGCAACTTTGACGATGGCTCGACGACTGGGTCACGTCTACAGCGTGTATAGAATACGAAATAACGCTGAAAGATGAGATGCGTGAACAGATGAATTTAGAAAGTTAGATCCTAGACAGGTATGGGCTCACCTTACTGTCCCAATCTCAGCGCTTCCACGAATGCCGCTTTGACCCTGAACGAGCTACATGAGCTCAGGCCTTTGCTTTGTGGGGCAAGCTGACCCACTGGCTTACACCGGGTAAGAACAGTCCAGAACAAATTGTGGAGATTGTGGCGGCGGACTTCCTTATACAGGCTCTCCCCAAGCACCTCATCTGCCCGGTAAGATGTTAGCACTGGGGGGTCATGGAAGATCTTGCTCAAGTCAGTGTGGCCCAGCTTTGTATCTACAACCCCTGAGATGGCGGAAAAAATGGCTCCCAGTTCCTCCTTCTGTCAGTTTAGTTGTGTGACATCTATTACGAGAAAGAAAGGAAGGGAGACAAGAGGCGTCTCTGACTCTATGGCAGCTTCACTCTTCTGAGCCCATGTGGATTATGATCGATGGGGCTTTTCGGGCCTCTCGGAAAGGCTGACAACACGGTGAATTACAATCTACTCAGCAAGATCTTCCATGTCACCCCAGTGCTGATCGAACTTCACCGTGCTGCCAACCTCTCTGAGTTAGAAAATGAATGAATGAACATCGGAGGGAGTCATTGACTGAGAAAATGAATCCATAAATGGGGGAGAGAATGAGAAAATGAACCCATGAATGCATAAATTAGCGATTGAGTGGATTAGCAAGACGTCCACTACTACTCAAGCCACCGTGAGCGAGGAGTGCACACAAGCACATGGTAACCGACCTCATTGTTTACATCCACTTTTGTGATGTCTGATATTGCCGAGGGGGGTCTACATGTCAAAAGCAGAGGAGGTGTTAAGAATCCCCACTGAGCACGTCTGGGCTGACAGTGTCGCCTGTCTCTGTCTTGGTGCTCCGTTCAACTTTAACACGCCGCAGGTAAACGGCCGTAAAAGATTCTATAAAGCGAATGACGCCTGTAGCCACGGGCACCTGGGGTTTAATAAAACGGCCATGTGCCAAAGAGGAGCATATCAGTGTGAAAGACTTTCCAGATTTCCTCCTCCTGACATAATTAGTGCCAAAGAAGTCCGGTAAATAATTGTAAAGGTGATAATCAATCATGGGATCTTTAGAGTCGTATCAAAAAAAACACTTAGGTCAGCTGAATGGTAACAGATGGAGCCATTTTACTGCTGATTGCATGAAGACAATAAAAAAGAGCTCCAATAGGGCAGTGAATGTCAGGGGTTTGTCTCGTAAATGGCGCAGAGCCTGCAGCTGGCAGGATGTTTGCTAAGAAGTAAAAAAACCTAAAGGCGCTTTTGGTTGAAGTCAGCAGATTCCAAAACTCTGGAGGTCAAATATTAAAAGAAAGAAATTTCAAACTGCTCCCCAACTTTGACTTTGATCAAGTGTCATATGACTATATGACTGACCAAAAGGGGTTACTCTTGAGACAGCCCCCCAAGTCTAAACAAATCCAATAAATCTCCCTATTGGGAAGGTCAGCTATCAGACAGTACCTCTACTCGGCTCCCCTGTCCAAGCCTTCCTCCTTCTCTCTCTCTCTCTGAATCCTCTTCCTCTGACCTCCAGTTGTCCACACCAAACTTTCTACCTCCAGGTTCATTGTTTGGGTGACCAGCAGGGGTTTCCAACCCACAGCCACTTTCGTGATCAGGAATGGCTTAGGGACCTCATGTGGTCATTTGTGGCTCTCTAGTGGATATCCCTACAAAGCTGACCCCAGAATACATCCCCCGAACCCCCCCAAGAATTTCAATGTAACAAGAGCTAGTTACCAGTTCTACCTCCTGCCACCGTCTGTCATCACTCATACTTCACATTAAATGCCCCAGGACTTCAGCAATTTGTCCATAATATTGAGACATGGCACCCCCTGGTGGTGTCTTCATGTCACTGGCATCATTGCCATTTCTGCTAGTTGTCCCCCGTGGCTCCACCTGTGTATTAGTGAAACAGAACAGTGAGGAGGGTCCTGCATGGCTCCCCACTCCTGATGTTACTCTTCCCCCTCCCCTTCTTAGCGCAATGAGAGGTCGCAAAATCAACCAGAACGTTCAAACAAATTATAGAAAAAAACCCAATCTAAATCCATGAAATAGTTCTCTCGTGAAAAGCGGACAGACAGGCAGACAGACATTAGATGTTATACAGTCATATGAAAACGTTTGGGAATCCCTCTCAGCCTGCATAATAATTTACAATACTTCAACTAAAAAGATAACAGTGGTATGTCTTTCATTTCCCAGGAACATCTGAGTACTGCGGTGTTTTCCGAACAAAGATTTTTAGTGACACAGTATTTAGTTGTATGAAATGAAATCAAATGTGAAAAACTGGCTGTGCAGAAATGTGGGTCCCCTTGTCATTGTGCTGATTTGAATGCCTGTCACTGCTCAATGCTGATTACTTGGAACACCAAATTGGTTGATGAGCTCATTAAGCCTTGAACTTCATAGACAGGTGTTTCCAGTCATGAGATATAAAGGTATTTAAGGTGGTCAATTGCAAGTTGTGCCCCCGTTTGACTCTCCTCTGAAGAGTGACAGCATGGGATCCTCAAAGCAACTCTCAAAAGATCTGAAAACAAAGATTGTTGAGTCTCCTGGTTTAGGGGAAGGCTACACAAAGCCATCTCAGAAGTTTAAACTGTCAGTTTCAACTGTAAGGAATGGAATCAGGAAATGGAAGGCCACAGGCACAGTTACTGTTAAACTAGCAGGTCTGGCAGGCCAAGAAAAATACAGGAGCGGCATATGAGCAGGATTGTGAGAATGGTGACAGACAACCCACAGATCACCTCCATAGACCTGCAAGAACATCTCGCTGCAGATGGTTTATCTTATTGCAGACCTATAAATATCTGGGAGTGCAGCTGGATGATAAATTGGACTGGACTGCCAATACTGATGCGCTGTGCAAGAAAGGACAGAGCCGACTATACTTCCTTAGAAGGCTGGCATCCTTCAACATCTGCAATAAGATGCTGCAGATGTTCTATCAGACGGTTGTGGCGAGCGCCCTCTTCTATGCGGTGGTGTGCTGGGGAGGCAGCATAAAGAAGAGGGACACCTTACACCTGGACAAACTGGTGAGGAAGGCAGGCTCTATTGTTGGCATGGAGCTGGACAGTTTAACATCTGTGGCAGAGCGAAGGGCGCTCAGCAGGCTCCTATCAATTATGGAGAATCCACTGCATCCACTAAACAGGATCATCTCCAGACAGAGGAGCAGCTTCAGCGACAGACTGCTGTCACTGTCCTGCTCCACTGACAGATTGAGGAGATCGTTCCTCCACCACACTATGCGACTCTTCAATTCCACCCGGGGGGGTAAATGTTAACATTTAACATTATACAAAGTTATTGTCTGTTTTTCACCTGCATTATTATCACTCTTTAATTTAATATTATTTATTGTATCAGTATGCTGCTGCTGGAGAATGTGAATTTCCCATTGGGATTAATAAAGTATCTATCTATCTATCTATCTATCTATCTATCTATCTATCTATCTATCTATCTATCTATCTATCTATCTATCTATCTATCTATCTATCTATCTATCTATCTATCTATCTATCTATCTATCTTATTTGTACATCGTTCTTCAATTCAGCGCAATTTGCACAAAGAACATCTGTATGGCAGGGTGATGAGAAAGAAGCCCTTTCTGCACTCACTAGACTTAGGCTTAGACTGTCGCTTCGTTCACATAAGTAGGGGGGTGTGAGTTTTTTAACACCCTGATCACCCCCCAACTGTGCTGTGTGCCAAAACTCTGTTAACACAGGCAGGGACAGGTTGTCTGCCACCAGTACAACTGCAAGCTCCCAGGCTCACTGCATCACGTGTCTGTCACCCAATGGTTGGCGTGGGCAATGTTTAAAATGGGCCGCTGACTGCAGTCACTTTCTGTCCCCTCTCTTGTGCAGGAAGGCTATCAGTTCTTTTGGTCTAAGCAGGGAGCAGATGCACTGCTGGTATGCTGCGTGTGCCATTTCCCATTTGAATAAATGCTTTGAGAATGTTCCTGTCTTCACAATGATAAAGGTTATTTTTTTGGAAACCTGGACTCCCCTCCTTCTCTCTTGTGCAAGTCTGTGACCCACGCATTACAATAAACAATATATAAACTGCACATAGTTACTCCATATATATCCATCCATTATCCAAACCGCTATATCCTAACTAGAGGGTCACGGGGGTCTGCTGAAGCCAATCCAAGCCAACACAGGGCACAAGGCAGGAACCAATCCCGGGCAGGGTGCCAGCCCACCACAGTACTCCATATATATATATATACATTATATACATAATGACTATTGCTTGCTGGGATAGACTCTAGAGTTAGAAAATGGATGGATGGACTGAGCTATATTGTAATAAGACGACAAAACAAAGTCAATTTTTGGGGCATATGATTGAAACATTTAAAATTAAAAACAAAACACCTGTACAGTGCTAATCGAGTCTTCCTCTGACTTTCATCTTCTCGAGATAACTGGCCAAGATGGCAGATCTTCCAGCTATGAAGCGTTCTGGGAAGAAGAGGCGGGTCCGGGCAGACTGTCCCTGGAAGTGACATCAGAGGTGTAAAACCGTCAATCTTCCTTTCTGCAGAGGTGGGAAATGAGAGTCTGCTATTACACAGCGCCATCTCCTGTCTTGACAGGGAATTACCATTACTCAAGCCTTCAAATGTGCCCACACATCACTATACACTATATGCATATAGGACAGACAACGTTCAAATAGTTGAGACATTAACTGGGTTATCTCAGAAAAGTTGGCAGCACGGTGAAGTTCAATCAACTCAGCAAGATCTTCCATTTCCCCCCTGTGCTGACATCTTACCGGACGGATGAGGTGCTTATGGAGAGAATGTAGAAGGAAGTCCACCACCACAATCTCCACAATTCATTCTGGACTGTTCTTACCCGGTGTGAGCCAGCTGGTCAGCTTGCCCCACAAATCAAAATCCTGAGCTTATGTAGGCCATTCAGGCTCAAAGCACCATTCGCGGAAGCGCTGAGCTTGAGACAGTAAGGTGAGCTCATACCTGGCCAAGATCTCCTGTTTTTTGCGTGGGACAGTTGGCCACCACCTGCTCTTCCAGATCATAATATGCCCATGGGCTGCACCTGTTTAAAAAGGCACCAGGAAGTGAGGCCACTTTTGTTGCACCCAGTGCTTGCGAGCAGCTGTTCTCTTTAATACGAGGAGAAAGGTTTCTATGTGTGCTCTGGGCTGCATCATTATGAGGAGTTCAGTGGGTCCTTGGCTTTTGTCAATGCGGGTGTACACAGTTCCACAACACCCCAAGTATCTTGGCAAACTGCAATTGCAATTGGTTCATCTGGTCAGACTGTGCCTCTTCTGCTAAGTTGCCATGTTCTGACATTTCAATGGCCAAATTCTGATGACTGTGCCACTGTGGCCAGGTGCAGTAAGGTAGGATAGACAATGGACGAAGAGTTGCGATACCAACCGGGTCATGTCATTTGGTAACAAAAACAAAATAAAAATGTTCACAAAAATGCAACAGAAAATGCTTGCCATTCGGGCGCTATAAACACTACTTCTGCATAGCCTGGGGCTTTTCAATAAACAATCAGGAGGTCCATCTCGCAAAGCGCTCCTGGGTCAAATGCTGGCACCTTTCCTGGCAGCCATTCTTCTTATCCCAGTGGACCCCAGAATGGGCGGGTTTAAGTGCCCTCAATAGGTGGCTTCTCAGAGCTGCAGGGAGAGAAGGAGGAAATCCTGCTTTAGCGGGTTATCATGTACCTTATCTGAGCCTGTGAGGAGGTCTCCCAACGTGCATGCATGACAATATATATATATAGTAAGAACATAACTACATACTATACATTACCTGCCCCCTAGAGATCACTATATATATAGAAAGAGAGAGTACAGAAGAGAAAGAGAAGGAAAGAGTATCCTCTGGAGCGCAGATGCCACTGAGAAATGGTAGCTGAGAACCCCAAATGTCTTTTAGCCTGTTCTTCACTTTCTTTTAGGAGGCACTGAAAGTCACAAGAAGGACAAGTTCTTTGTTAATGCTTCCTTAACTCCATGGATTCTAAAACAAGAGGGGCAGTTCAAGACATCTATGAGCCAAAAAAGAAGAGAAGAGAAAATCTTTATCTAAGATCCAAGCACAGAGGGCCTGAGCCCAATTGGCAGAATGGGCAAAGTCCAGAAGTGCAGCCAACACATCACAGGGCAGTACAGAATGCGATCCATGCAAATATTAAATGAGTGAATAGATTATATGACCACAATGAAAATCATTGTACTGCAAGATGAACTGGTCCGTCTTTGATGACTCCCACACTACAACCACAAGGGACTGGCATAACAGGTTTCTCACTGCCAGGTGGTTTGCAGCTAGTTTTTAATGCAAAATTGCAACAGGAATTTATAAGATGGTCAAACCACAATTTGCAAATTTAAACATTCAGGTAATAACAAATGTTTACGTAATGTATTTTAGCCCAGATGGAAAGGCAAGATGCTATTACCATATACAGTCACCCACACACCCTCAGCAGGCCAATAGGAGTGTCAACAAAAATACGTAACACATATGGTGAAAGATGTGTGAGGCCTCTAAAACGCTAAAAAGGTCACCTACCTCAGGATGCCAACCCATAACTACTACATGCAAGCTGTGGCCTGCCGAGGCCCAAAATGGGAAGTTGGCATTAAAGTCCAGAAAAGATTTTAGAAGCTCAGATAAATACAAAAAATGCCTTACAAAGGGCAGGGTAACCGTAAACCTCTGGCTTTGTAAGACAACCTAAAGCAAAGTATTTTTATAAATTAAGAAGATATTGAATATATAAAAAAGAACAAAAATAGCAAAAAGGATTTGCATAAAGGGAAATCCAAGGCAAACCTTTCCCAAAATGCTCTCCAAATAACAGGATCCAAGAACCCAAGTAATAAAACACAAAAAAACAGAAATATCAAAAGAAAAACAAAACTTCCAGCAACCTGCAAACAACTCTCAATGATTCACTGTTGGGACTCTCTCTGACCTCAATATAAAGGCAGGGGGAGGAGCCAGCATCCGTGATGTCAGAGTGGTCCCGCCTCCTGTGGCTCCACGCACAACAACAACATTCATTTCTATACTAGAATGTACTAGATGTAGCTTAAAGTGCTTTTCAGGATGACAAAGAAATAGTTAACAAACAAAGAAAAGCACATTAAAATTACAAGTATATAACATTCAACATTGTTGCCGCCTTTAGGGTTGCAGATGATCGTGACTCACAGTTTGTGTATGGTTTGCAAAGTGTTTCGCAATGAGTCACCATAGGCAATTTAAGCAGTCGACATTGCTCCGCTATGTTTGTTGGCGACGAGCCTCCAAGGGAGCCAAGGCTACGACTGTTGGCAGTGATACTCCAAAAGGGACTGCGCCCTGATTATCCAAGAGGGACCATTGTCGATGTGACAGTCATCATAATCTGGGTCTCGAAGACGCCATGAAGGGCAAGATTGGGTTGTGAAAAAAAAGTTCAAGAACTACTGACATACAAAAAATGAATCAATATACACTTAAATAAAATAGATAAATAGTTAATAGAGAAGGTGAGTGCTTATATACAATACCTTTTTTAAGTTATATATAATTAATAGAAAAGTATAGTCCTTATGTATAAAACCGATTTTTAAGTCTTATACAATATTAGAGGAGCAGAGTCCTTATATATAATACTGTTTTTAACTCTTATGTAATTCATAGAGAAGCAAAGTCCATATATCTCTCTATGTATAAAATCCAATGTCTGTCTGTCTGTATGTTTGTCCGCTTTTCACGAGAGAACTACTTAACGGATTTAGATTGGGTTTTTTTTCTATAATTTGCTTGAACATTCCGGTTGATCTTGCAGCTTCTATCATCGTGCTAAGAATCAGAGTTCGCTTGCAGGAGTGATATATTCACGCCAATCCGAGACAGAGGCTGCGGGCCGAGGGGAGGGGGAAGCGTGACGTCGGGAGTGGGGAGCCGGGCAGGGCCCTCCTCACTGTCCTGTTTCACTACTACGTGGGCAGAGCTGTGGGGGGCAGCTAGTATAATATATTTTTAAGTCTTATATAATTAATAAAGAAGTAAAGTCCTTATATATAAAATAAAGTTTTTAAGTCTTATATAATTCATAGAGAAGTCCTTATACATATGATACCATTTTAAGTCTTATATAATTAATAGGTAAGCAGAGTCCTTATATATATAAAATACCGTTTATAAGTCTTATATATTTAATAGAGAAGTCCTTATATATATATGATATCATTTTAAGTCTTATATAATTCATAGGTAAGCAGAGTCCTTATATATAAAATACCGTTTATAAGTCTTATATAATTAATAGAGAAGTAAAGTCCTATATAATACCGTTTTTATGTCTTGTATACTTAATACAGAAGTGCTTATATATATGATACAATTTTAAGTCTTATATAATTAATAGAGAAGTCCTTATATATAATACCATTTTTAAGTCTAATATAATTAATAGAGAAGTCCTTATATATATGATACCATTTTAAGTGTTATACAATTAATAGGTACGCAGAGTCCTATTATATAATACCATTTTTAAGTCTTACATATTTAATAGAGAAGTCCTTATATATATGATAACATTTTAATTCTTATATAATTTATAGGTAAGCAGAGTCCTTATATATAAAATACCGTTTATAAGTCTTATATAATTAATAGAGAAGTAAAGTCCTTATATATAAAATACCATTTTTAAGTCTTATATATTTAATAAAGAGGTCCTTATATATATGATAGGCCTACCATTTTAAGTCTTATATAATTCATAGGTAAGCAGAGTCGTTATATATAATACCGTTTTTAAGTCTTATATAATTAATAGAGCAGTCCTTATATATATGATACCATTTTAAGTCTTATATAATTAATAGGTACGCAGAGTCCTAATATATAATACCATTTTTAAGTCTTACATATTTAATAGAGAAGTCCTTATATACATGATAACATTTTAATTCTTATATAATTTATAGGTAAGCAGAGTCCTTATATATAAAATACCGTTTATAAGTCTTATATAATTAATAGAGAAGTAAAGTCCTTATATATAAAATACCGTTTTTAAGTCTTATATATTTAATAGAGAAGTCCTTATTTATATGATACCATTTTAAGTCTTATATAATTCACAGGTAAGCAGAGTCCTTATATATAAAATACCGTTTTTAAGTCCTATATAATTAATAGAGAAGTCCTTATATAAAATGCCCTTTTTAAGTCTTATATAATTCATAGAGAAGTAGAGTCGTCATATATAATACCGTTTCTAAGTTTTATATAAAGTGGATGATTGGAAGGGCACTTGAAATGTCGAGGAAGTGTTGGAATGCTAGCTGGGTCTCCCCTTTTAATCCAAACGTCAATAATGTCAAAGAAAAAAAGCTCTAGATGGCAAATACAGACAGTGTAAACACAAGAAAGAGGAATCTTCTTGACTTCCTTAACTGAAAATCTCCTTGGCAGAGTGGGTCGTTTTCGGGAGCTCTGTGCCATTTGCCATTCCCTGGGGCGTCCGGTCTTTTATAGCCTCTGGCCTTTAGGGCAAAGACAATTGTTTTCAGTGGGAAGTTCTTGCTGTTGTGGGTGACAAAAGAGACAACAATATTAGTGACTGTGCCCCATCCTGCCCCGAGGTGGTATCACTTACCTCCAATAAACCTGGAAGGTATTGTATAGCAATAATTAATAGAGAAGTAAAGTCCTTATATCTAATCCCATTTTTGAGTGTAATGAGAAGGTCTTATGACCAGGAGGAGAGAAAAAGAAAATTTTTTAAAAAAAAAGTTGCAAAAAAAAAAGGGATTCAAACTCAAAAGACCACCCAGCCCCCACTGGGCATTCTGCCAAACATTAAAGTATTTAAGTCGTCCCTTATTGTTTTTTAGGTTTCATCCCCGAGGATTCGCTGCAGTGGGTCTCATGGACAGCGGGGGCACCCGCCTTCATTCAGGCATCACAGGTGGCTGCACGGTGACTTGATCAGGGGTTGGTGTTGTAAAATGCCACTAAATTAAAACTGGTAAAGAAAGCAGAGAAAAGTACAATTAATAATGATTGCAAATTCTTGCCAGGTTTTTTTTTTTTTGGGTCACGATTGTCATGCATTGTCACGCAGATCCATACTCTTGGCTTGAAAAACTGACAGATTTGGTAAATATAAAAATTTGCTCCGTGTCCCATACCCTCCATTGCAAAGCACCAGGGCCGGCAAGATATCTTTTTAAATTTAGAAAAGTGTTTAACTTTAGAACACAATTTTGCATAGCAAAGGCATAGTAAGAAATACAGTTCCTTTAACTTGAAAAATACCAAACGTATCCATTACTGTCTCCTTTAATTTGTGTAATATAATTAATATTATAAGGCTTTTGTAGTTTCCTAACTATGCTGTGTAATGGGCAGCCTTTGTAAGGGAAGGACTGGGGGAAGGAGCTGGCATGGGGCAGGACGATAGACGGCAGCCCCTCAGCTTACTACTATGGAATCCATTCCCGGACGGGTTTATCCATTCCCAGGAATTCGGGAATCCCGTATTTCATTCCCGGGAATCCCAGGCTCCTGGGGATGTCTCAGTGCACGGGCATCTCACATGTGAACGGTTTTAGAACGACCGACACTTATTTTTAATAAAACTACTGCAATATGTTGAGCTTTGGCAGCTTTTAGAAATCTTCTTAGGCATGGAATTTCTGTAAGGAAACCATCTGAAGAAAGCTCATTGTAATTTTCAACCAAACTTTGTACAAACTTGGGAAGTTGTTTCCGTGGTTTCGATCAGATTGCTGGGCTCTAAGACTGCAAACCGATCTGATATACATTCCATGCCTTCGCAACGTGTATCGATTTCTTGTTGAAATCTATCAATGCACTCTAACATTGACCTTTTCAGTTCTTGGTCCAAAGTCAGCGGCTCGTTTCGTCGTGTGTCCCGGCTCGTATATATAGGGGCCGTAGGATAGCGGGATGGGGAGGGAGATATTGTCCGTTCGCTCATAGAACGATCCTAAAGTAAACTTGCTTACTTTATGGTCGGTTCTAGAGCGGATAATACCTACCCACCCCACTGTCTAAAATGTTTCGTGCCGACTATATTATTATGATGTTCGGGTTAAAAATATCATCTTGTTGCACAGAACGACTTGGATGAGACGATGAGTCACAGGACCGGTTGTTTCTTTACTTGAGCACCGAGAACAGTTCAAAAGAAACGAGACAGAACACCCCCTCGCCCCATGCACCACACAATAATACCAAATCATTACAGCATCACATCGTTCACCCGCAATTTGCTGTTAAAGCCCATGTAAATTATTTGACATGTTATTTTATGTAACAAAAAGGCGCATTAATACAAAACCGGCAATTTTTTGTCACCCCCTCAGAGCTGGTACCCAGTGCGGGCCGCACCCACCGCACCCGCCTCCGTACACCACTGTATGCAGACAGTTCCTCTTATTTATGACTACCGTGTACTTCTCCTGTATTGGTCTAATGTGTCATCTTAAGCTACCTGCAAACTCTATGTGGCCTCTTTCTTTTCTTCTTGTCAACGAACTTGAGTTTAAAGGAAGACAGACTTCCTGCTAGCAGGCTAGAGGTTTGTATGAACTTTCAGCAGCTGCTGCCTCTCTGACTCACCAACAATAAAGAAATTGCTTTTTACTTTTAACTGATGCCTGACCTTCTGTTGTTCTCGTCTTCAGCAACCACAACCCTTAACCTGCAATTGCTGAGCGCTTTGAGTAGTGAGAAAAGCGCCATATAAATGCAAAGAATTATTAGAATGTAGTTACTGTGCTTATTGTACTGCGCTGCTTAGGTGGGTGTTTCCTTAAGAGGCATTAGCTCTCTGGAAATGTGTTCTTTTCAATTGCGGCATTTTAATAACCTGAATTTAAATAAAAAAGTTGTATCCCACCCAGCATGCAAAAATGACGGTTACAAGCTTACACGACAAGTTAGGATAATTCTAGCTCTTTATCGACGGTTTCACGCGGCATTACAAACGGGAAGCTTATGACAGAAATATCAAGTCGTGGGACTCTTGATCTGTGCAGTCCGTCATTTTTTGTTGCCACGCTGAAAGGATTTTTGCCGGACAGAAGACATAATCTTCTGCTCGGCCTCGGACGGAAGACATACTCTTCCGCCCGGAAGCTTCAAAGTGTTGGCCGTAGGTGTCCATCCTTATATTCAGTTGTTCGATGTGCAGGTTGCGTTTCTCTGGTTCCAAACAAGGACAGGAAGGATTCCAGCCCCACCTTCAAAAAAATACAGGAATAGCACAATGCCTACATACAGTTCTCATTCTCCCAACAAGGAAAGAAAATGGTGTACTGACAGAAGACAAAAATATACTGGTATGTCTTTAGGCTGACTATTCAATTGTCCAGTTGTCTGTGGCTATCTAGTCCTGTGCTTGGCTCGGCAATTCTAAATGAAGATGCTGTGCCCTGTGTACCATATTTGGTCTGCCTGTATGAATGAATCCATAACAGTGAGCACAGAGAACAGTAACATTAAACTTAATAAAATCACATAGTATAACAGTGGGAAACCAGACAAAAGCATTTCCCACAGCTGGATGAACGTGGGTTGTGCTGAACTTGTGCCTAGTGTCTGTTGTGTCGGGGAGCTGTGTGCCTCCTGGTGTCCACAGCTGTGGATTGTGCATGATAGAGATGATGCACCTACCGAGAGATCTGCATTGGTGTGGGACGCGCGTATCCTACAGTCCTTAAAGCTTTGGAGATTTTGCATGGTACTCAAAATGTCTTCCAACACAATAAGTTAATGCTGTAGTTCTACAAAATCTGTTTTTTATGTTTGTATGTTTCTGATTCAAATGTGCTTAGCTTAGAGTGGCAAAATGGCATGCACTGGCTGCAATTACAGTATGTAAGTAATTAGTGCTTAAGTACGGGACAGCCGCCATACTCCTCCATTACTGGATTACACAGTAAGCACATGATAATAATGCCTAATTATGCTGTAGTTACATATGTGGTCTCTTTTCTCACTTGGTCATATGAGTAATTACTGTGTAATTATAATGATAATTATAATGAAGTGTGCATAGTGCTAATTTTTCTTGAGCTACACAGTAATCATATTGCAATAAGCCTAATTACGCAGTACTTAAGTATGTGAGCAAGTTCTGCTTTATCAGACTGTCGTGTGCTTAGTTAAGCTGTTACTCCAGTTACACACTAATTACATTGTAATAATTACTCTGCAGTTACACATGTAGTCTCCTCACTTACAGTATGTAGTGTTATAGATGGGGTAGCATCAATGCTGGGCAAACAGGTTTTCCCTTTCCCAGCCATGAGGCAATGAAGAAGGATGACTGTAATGGATGGAAGTATGTCCTTCCTCAAAGCCTGGAGCCTTAGGTGGAAGGGCAAAGTAATGCATGGACAGTGTGAATTAGACGCTGTATAGCACCTGACCCGGCACAGACTCAGACTGAGGCACCTGTAAAACACAAGAAGACTTTTATTTTTCTTCACCTGTGGGGCACATCTTCCCCGTGAACCCCACAGGCACAACACAGTCCCAAAAGCACTTATAATAGATAACAACACTTATGTTTGGCACCACCACTTCTCCCTGGCAACCTTGTCCTCTTCCTCCCAATTCCCGATTTTTTATAGCCCACCTGGAAGTGCTCCGGGTGCTTGATCACCTGTTTCTGATTGCACTTCTGATTGTGGCCTTTCCTTAAACTCCCTTAATTGCAGGTTAAAAGGTCGCCCAATCCACCGTGTTCTCACCTCGCTTTGTGTCTTTATAGAGAACGTTGATTTTTTTGATCTCCGGTTTCCTGACTTTAGCAACGTTCTTTCAGTCGTTTTGGTTTTGAGACTTTGGTTTTCTCGATCTCCTGATTCTGACCCCTTTTGTCTGTCTTTCATTCATTCATTCATTCATTCATTCATTCAATCACTCACCCGGTTGTCCTTTTAAAATGAAATCGGCTTGCTGATACAACACAGGAAACGATTTGAAGTCAGCATGCTAGCAGTCAGCACGTCGTTATTCTGCCCAGAGAGCAAGAGAAAAGACGTAGTGAAAAAATGATAAACGGAGCAAATGGGCTGAACCAGGAGAACAAAACCTGCGAAACAAGAAGAAGAACAAAAAGCTCAAAATCAGTGAGTGATCAAACTCTACTTAACAAAATTAAAGCGTGGTTGTGGATAAGGAGGTGAACCTAGAATGACAAGATCACGACATCTGAAGCCACACCCCATAGAAGAAATAAGCCCCTTTGAAAAAAAAATTTTCTATTTGACCTTCAAACCAGGATGTCACAGATCCTTAATGTCTTCGTCACTTGAAAACCACTGTCCACCGAGAGATTTCTTTAAAAATCGGAACAAGAAATAATCAGAGGGAGCCAAGTCAGGACTGGAGGGTGGATGGTTCAGCTGCTGGAACCCACATGGCAGCCTGTGGTTGACGTGACTTGTGAACCGGCGCATGGTCGTGAAGAAGCTTACTTGATTCACACGAGGACTCTCCTGATCTCCTATCTCTTGAAATGTTAGACTCACACTGAGCCACAACTGTGCATCAGTAACCCTGAGACATGTCACAAATGTCCAGATTTGTTTCAGCATGCTTGCTACTTTCTTTCATACTCAGACAGATTAATTATCGAATACCCCTCATACAAGGGTGGCGCAGGGAAACGGGAAATTGTCAGTTGACGTTCAATGCATGAATAAACACGTTACAAAATATATTCAATGATGAAATGTATTGTACAGGATATGGTGCTAATCAATATTCATTCAATATTCATTTTATGTTTTGAAGAGAACCTCATGAAGGTGTTGTCCATTTCTCCATACACATTCTGACAGCCTGTTGTGGAAATTCATTGCATTGCTCGACGTAAAATGTCAAGAGGAATGCCAGCGATTCCTCTTCAGTCCTCCTATTTAGTTCAGTTATCGTTGCAGGACGTGTGTGGTACACTTGGCTTTTAAGATGTCCCCACAGAAAAAAATGACAAACAGTGAGATCTAGGGATCTCGGAGGCCATGGAATGTCACCGTTGTGTGAAATGACGCACCTTCCAAACAATCGCCGAATAGCTGCCATCGATTGTCAGGCAGTATGTGAAGTGGCTCTACCTGGGGACTTCTTTTTTACGGTTGAACCCATTTCATTGAGATTATGCGCCCACGCTGTAATCATATGAGTAGACGGGGCACAATCAGGATGTCCTAACTGGTAATGCCCTTTGCACAGCAGTCACACTGTCACCATTCTTATAAAAGGCTTTCACAGCGAACACTCATTGTGCACCACTCCACTGCTCCATTATAACTAATGGCAAGGGGTCCTAAACGAGGTCACATTGGTCCCAAACAACTGCCGATGCCCCAGGGTCATCAAAACCTAGTTCCGAAATTTTCCGTTTCTCTGCACCACCCTGTACCTCTAAGATAAATGCGATATTTTTAATATTGAAAGCGTACCAAAACACTTTATGCACAATAACTTTATTACCCCTAAATGGCTATTTTTCTTCATTTTCTTCATTTTTCTTCCACAGCCGCTTACTGGGAAAAATGTGGCAATTTAGGGCAGCTTTACAAAAAACAACATACCAGAAGAAAACGGCCCAAATCAAAAATGAAGCGTTGCTTTTTCAGATTCCTTGGTGTCAATAACCCCCTCTAAAAATATACAGCTCAACACTAGAGCCAGAAATGAACCTGTCAGTAATTTACAAAAAGTCCCAGAATTCGGATTGTCACCGGTGTTCCTGGGTGTCTATTAAGCCACATCCTGCCTGATAAATTCATTTTTGTTAATTCCGTTGATTCATGACATACATTGAAAATGGAATTTGAATCCCTAGCAAAATTAACTTTCAAACAAAAACAATTGGATGTTAGGTAAAACTTGGAATTGAGTCACTTTTAATTTTGGTCTGAATGTGTGGCTTGTGTTGAGTTTTTCCCCCTGGTCTGTATTATACTTGTTGTTTTTTTTTATTTTTGACTTATTATTTTCCAGATCTTAATGTTATTTTTGTTTTTCTATAACTGGGTACTGTCTCCTTAAATGGAGTTATTTCTTGAGTTCTGTGGGCGGTACCCTGAGGGGGCGGGGCCACCATGACATCACCACTCCTGTGGCTATTTAAGCCCAGGCAGTGGCACATTGAGGTTGTTGGAGTCTGTAAGTATCGAGCCTTATTTTTATAATTTGGATTTAATGATTTCTTGCTTACTTTCTGCTCTGGTCTTTAAATTATTCTTCTGGATTTTGGATTGGGACTTTGGTACCAGGATTTGCCTTTTAGGCAACTCTTTTTTGATTCCTTATCTTCTTATATAATACACTACCGTGGCTGTCTGTTTGTCTGTCCAGGATTTTAAATCACCTGTAGCTCGTAAACTGTTTCACCTATTGACCTGAAATTTGGTACGCATATACTATGTGACCTCTATTGTCCGCTATCGGGGTGATGATTGACATCCAAGGTAATTAGTCTTTTTATTTTTATTTTATTTTATTGTTGAAACAACTCTCAGCAGTGAGAGTGAGGGTGGCTGTGCGCCGTTCTCATTCCCTACCACCTTCACCATCACTTCCCATACCTCTTCATATCTTCATATCTTAAATCATTCTTGAGGCAGATTGAACACTTAAGTGCCAGCTTAAGTGAAAAATTAAATAAAACGTACTAAGTAATTGCAACACAAACACTGAATTAATCAGTTTTAATGCGAAAAGGTGCCAACAGAAGAAGAGAAGAAGCAGGCCGCTAGGGTGGAGAAGTGAAGATCTGCTCAGAAAGAAACAAGCGCGTCAACCTCTGAGCAAACGAATGGTAAACGTACAGAGAAAGAGGATGAAATTAGGAATGCCCAAGTCAAGGGTATTCACTGCACGTTATCATGCAGTCCGCCGTTACTGGTATTGTGGTCGAAGGTTCGAGGTAAACAGCAGGCAGACAGCAGATGTAGAAATAAAAAGAGTAATTTCTTTATTCTTTGGTGAGCAGAGGAAACCATTGCTGCCCCTGTCAGCTTTGTGTCACTGACAGTTTACCCACAATAGCCCCATGTTGCGGGGGGTGCGCCTGATTTTTATAGCAGAGTACAGAGACAGCTTGTCATGGGATAAGGTTACACAATTCTTTGGGGGAATTTAGTAATATTACAACACATTTGTCCAAACAACTAAGGTTCTTTCACTTCTTACTACTGTTGATTAAACAAAAATCACAGACATTTGAACTTTCTAAAAGATTAGCAGTTTTCCTGAGTACAGTCAGCAGTTTGACAAAAATGTTGCAAGTTTGTTCTTCAGCTTTGCACACTTATTAATAAACAATAATCTTTAGTTCATTAGTTTAAGTAAGTCATATTAATAATCAATTAATCCATAGCCCATTAATACAATCTAGTAATATACTTATAGATAAAATGATTATACAGGTAATGGTTTCCCTCTTTTAACAATCTTAATGCATTAATAAGGTTAACACAAAGAACTCTTATACTTGGAAATATATATACATATACATTTTCTTTGCAAACCTTGTTTGCATAATATATTTTCCATCCACCCAAATGAACACAGATAGCAATCCATCCATCCATCCATCCATCCATCCATCCATTTTCCAACCCGCTGAACCCGAACACAGGGTCACGGGGGTCTGCTGGAGCCAATCCCAACCAACACAGGGCACAAGGCAGGAACCAATCCTGGGTAGGGTGCCAATCCACCGCAGGACACACACAAACACACCCACACACCAAGCACACACTAGGGCCAATTTAGAATCGCCAATCCACCTAACCTGCATGTCTTTGGACTGTGGGAGGAAACCGGAGCACCCGGAAGAAACCCCATCCATTATCCCACCCGCTATATCCTAACTACAGGGTCATGGGGATCTGCTAGAGCCAATCCCAGCTAACACAGGGTGCAAGGCAGGAAACAAACCCTGGGCAGGGTGCCAGCCCACCGCAGGGCACGCACACACACACCAAGGACAATTTAGAATCTCCAATGCACCTAACCTGCATGTCTTTGGACTGTGGGAGGAAACCGGAGCGCCCGGAGGAAACCCACGCAGACACGGGGAGAACATGCAAACTCAATGCAGAGAGGACTAGGGGAGGCAAACCAGGGTCTCCTAACTGCGAGGCAGCAGCGCTACCCACTGCGCCACCGTGCCGCCCCCAGATAGTAATCATCAAGGCATTTTAGATTTATCTAAGTACAAAAATAGGTCAAAAGGTCCTCAGTCCAAGATTCTTTGTTCAACTATTATTTATTATTCCACAGTATATACCGTTTTTACTCATGTACCACGTGCCCTCGTGTAAGGCGCGCACCCTAATTTTTACAAAGACCGCGTTTCCCCGTGTATGACGCACGTTGTGATTGTATAGGAAGCGTTTAGGGCATGTTCTCTGTGAAATGCCCTTCTGTTTTTGTTGCATGACGAAAGTTTTTCTTTCTTCCGTCGCGAGAGAGAGCGCGAGTGAGTGAGAGAGAGAGAGCACGAGCAGAAGAAGTAAACATTACAGAAAAAAATTTCCTCGTGTATGACGCGCACCTGATTTTCTAATGCTAATTTTCGGGGAAAAATGTGCGCGTGGTACCCGTGTAAATACGGTAATAAATAAATATATTCATGTACAATGAATGCAAAACTGCCAGTTTTCATGGATTTATCCCTCTTTTGAGAGACATGTCCCTATTTATGAGGCTTTTAAAAGTAATTTGAACTTTCAAAGCCTAGTTTCCCCATTTGGGGTCTGGCTAAACTAAAGCCAGCAGACAGTGGTTTGGGGTGCAAGCTGGTCGGGGTGAGCCCCCTTCTAGGGTTCTGACCATCTTTATCTGTCTTTTATGAGGCTTCAACACCCCTTTGTCATGTGTCCGCACCATTCAGTAATGGACTATTGATAAGGCTAAGAATGGGTGCTGTCATAACAGCCATTGAGCTTTTCACTGGCTTTGTTGCTACTGGGTCTAAGAAACAAGACGTAGGGTTCATTTTATTAATTAAAGTTATGGCCTCCTGTTCTGCTATCAAGATAAAATGATCAAAATGGCACACACAAGGCGAGAGAGAGCCTGACACTGCATTATTTAGCTTGAGAGGTGACAGTAAAATCTGGGGCTCTTATGTTGTCATCGAAGGAGATCATAAAGTCTAAACTGCTAACGTCTGAAAGGATTTTATAGGCACCGCAGTTTAGAATTCCCATTTGTTAGATTAGCCCCTGCTCTAAACAGTGCACAGGGATTATTACAGTTGTCTTCTCTAAATCAGGGCCATTAGTCAGAGTGGGCCATAAAGAGAGCTTTGTTATTCTTTGTAACACTCTCCATCCAGGCATTTTGGAAGACCTGCAAGTTTTGTTGCTCTCCGTCTACACTCCAGGGATGGACATTCTAATTTAAGAACTCTCATTTAATCAGGGGGAGCTTCTGAACACTCTATTCACTTTGTTTTAAGGGGAAGCCACTGTATCCAAAGCTCCTTTTAAAAGTCAAGGTATAATTTGATTTCAGGTAATCTACTTCGTATCTTGTATCCAGCAGGGGGCGCTAGCTCCCTTGTTGGAATAAGTTCTTTCGTAATTGTTACATAACATGTTACATAACCCGACACTATATAGATATGATATTAAAAAGCGATACCCCTCCTTTAGTGATACGCAGTAAGAAATCACATAGGAGAAATAACTTAGCTTTCTTTAATGACGGCTTACGTGGCATAACAGACGAAGGGAGCCATGACAAGACCTTTCGAGTAGTGGGGTCCCGATGTGAAGAGTCCGCCATTTTCATTGCTGCGCTGGAAGGATTTCCCAGATCAGATGATGTTATCTCCCATCCATCCATCGGCTTCAAAGGTGTGCCGGGCCATGTTCCAAGGCTTTATACTCTTTCTCCATGTCCAGGCTCCCATGTAATTCATGTGATTCCAAACAAGGAACAGAAGATTCAATGTCATGCTGACTCTGACATACAGAAATAGGACAATGCCCATTTTGCAGTTGTCCTTAACTTGTCTAGTCTTAAAATGCTTCCCTAGCAGTTCTAAATGCTGGGCCCCTGTACTAAATCTGGCTTTGTGTTAGCTGTACATGTGAGAAGAAAAGAAAAGCAGATTTAAAATATTTGCACAGAGCACAGTGACATATTAAACTTATATTCTGATTACATATCCCATCATCTGCGGTGGGCTGGCACCCTGCCCGGGGTTTGTTTTCTGCCTTGCGCCCTGTGTTGGCTGGTATTGGCTCCAGCAGACCCCCGTGACCCTGTAGTTAGGATGTAGCGGGCTGAATAATGGATGGATGGATATCCCATCATCATGAATGAGTTTTTCAAAATAATCACAAATTTTGATGAAGAGTTACAATCCAGATGTTGCACTGCTGTGATTGTGCTGGTAAGAGCTAAAACCAATCGAATGTGATCAGAAATAACTTCAGGAAAAAAATCAATGCAGATATCGTATATTTGCATATTTAGTAAAAATAGGCAAAACAAAGTGGAAGTTTTGGGTCTCCTTGTGGCCAATCCCGTATACTTTTGATAAAAAAGTTTGAAAAAAAATGTGTATTATTAACACAAAAGCAAGTCGTCCCAACTTTTGTCTCAGGTAGACTGTCCAAGATGGCAGATCCTCCACATTTCAGCCATTCTGTGCAGAAGAGGCGGATCCAGGTGCACAGAACCCGGCAGTGACATCAGAGCGGGAATGGTGTCAATCTTGCTTTCAGCAGAGGGAAGAGAAGAGGGACAGTTAGCATACAGCGCCATCTCCTGTCTCGATGGAGAATTACCACCACCTAAACCTTCAAGCTGTACTCTGTGCTCATGTGCGTGACTATACATATATTGTAGAGGCCGAACGGGCATCCCAGATGGGACAGGGAAGAAGCCATTACGCAAACGGGAAGCCAGCACAATGATGCAGATGGATTGGCCTGTGAAAAAATAAATACATTTGTACCTGGCCAGTATAAATTAATGGAAGGACCAGCAATATCCAGGAGTCAGGAGCAGTTCAATCCTCCAAACAATAGATGGCAGTGGCTTTCATATAGGAAACCAGCTGGTGACACCCAAAGGGGTGCTTGGTATCTGGGTCCTTGGGTATCATTAGTGGGCGCTGTTGGGGGAGGACCTCCCTACTTTCTTTATGGCCCAGAAGTGCATCCTGTAAGATATAGCATGACACTGAAAGCATTCCCAGGTCCGGCTTAAAAAGGAGCCTGCTGCCACACAAGGACGAGGCAGAGTCAGGAGGCAGCAGGCAACACTCACCGCAGGTGGAGAAGGAGGAAGAACTGTTGGTTTAGTGCTCATCTATTGCATAATATTGTGAATTTCCCCTTGGGGATTAATAAAGTATCTATCTATCTATCTATCTATCTATCTATCTATCTATCTATCTATCTATCTATCTATCTATCTATCTATCTATCTCTGTTATATAGTGCCTTTCATATCTATCTATCACCAAATATTGATTTGATTTAGATTTCTCTTTTGTTCATTCACTGCATTTTGTTGATTGATGAAAATAAATGATTAACACTTCCATTTCTGAAAGCATTCTTTGTTTACAGCATTTTTCACACCTTCCTAAAACTTTTGCACAGTACTGTATATATATATATGTATGTATATACTGTATATATATATGTATATATATATAGCGTGACAGATGGCCTCAACCATTTCTCGGCCCGGGACGCCAACTGGATGGGAGACCAGAGGAGAAAGCATTTGCGAGGCATTACTTCCCCTGGGACACTAGAGGGCAGCCCTCCTGGATGGATGTGGCACCATGGATTCCAGCAGGGCACGCTGGGAGCTGGAGATTGGTACAGCCCATTTGGGCACTGTGGGGGCTGCCAAGGGGAGCTGCAGAGCTCTATAGTGGGCTTCTACCACACCTGGGAGTGATTTCAGGTAATACTGATGAGCCACCAGGGACACTCCCAGGAGCTGAATGAAAAGAGCCCCCCACTCTATTTGGGAAGCCAGAATTGGGAGGAAGACAGACCAGTGGAGGTGGAAAGGAGAGAAAGAAAAGAAGGAACTGCGCTTCCCCACCTATAAATAAAGTTGTGCTGTGTGACAATTAGTATCCTGCCTGTCTGTATTGGGGTTAGGGTGGCTGTATGCAGTCATAGCCAAAAATATTGGCAGCACTGCACTTCTTTTGGGAAATGTATCACTTTTCCCAGAAAATTGTTGGAATTACAAATGCTTTGGTATTCAGAGTTTATTTCTTTTGTTTGCATTGGAACAATACAATGAAGTAGGGAAAAAAAGTCAAATTTCATATGACTACTCACAGAACTCCAGAAATGGACCTGACAAGTGCATTAGCACCCTTTCAAAATTGTTGGATTTCAGTCATGTGATGCTCCTTCAATGTGAATTTAAACTCACCTGTGGCAAGTGAGAGGCGCTGGCAATACAGAAAATCACACTTTAAGACCAGTTTAAATGGAGAAAAGGTGGCTCAGCCTTCATGCCTGTGGGTACCCCGCTGAGCAAGGATACAAAAGAAAGAGCAGCAAAGAATTGTCTGAGGATTGGAGAACCAAAACTGAGTAAAAGCATGAAAGATCTCAAGGCTACAAGTCCATCTCCAGAGATTTTATCGTTCCGGTGTCCACTGTTTGCAACGGCGTGGCTCTGTAGTTAACTTCCCTGGGCATGGACGGAAGATCAAATCTTATTGAAAACTGCAACAAAGGCATTTGAAGTTGCAACAAACTTCTGGATGAGGTGCAGTGGTGCCAAAAAATGTGTTAAAAAAAGGAATTTCAGGACAGAGCAATTCCAGGATAAGATACGGAGAAGCCAAAGGAGGGTCCATTCAGGACAGAAGCAGCTTCTTATCAGAAAAATGAACATTGGCTCACGTAGACATTGGATATTATCGATTAGGTGGATTGGTGAGCCATCAAAGGCTTCATCCTGTCTTATACTTCCAGGATGAGCTCTTGCCTTTCCCATCTCTGATAAGACAATGGATGGATTATTGGAGAAACATGGGGTGGGCCAATGGATGGATGGGCTGCTGTGTGAAACAATAAAATGTGTCTGACTGGGAGTTGATCTTCGTCTTAAAGCATTTTCCTGTTTACAGGTTTTGTGGTCATGCGTCACTGACATGAAATGTGGTCCGCCAAAAACAGACCGGATTTTCCTCTGCCTTTAAGCTCCATTAGCAATGTAAAAGATTGTGTGAGATGTTACGTGGTGCTGTGTCAGCTCTGCACTGGCACATCTGCATACTGCTGATCGGAGAATCTGCGCAAAGGATAGTGGCCTCTCAATTTATCTACTGGGCCAAACATCAGCAATTTCCATCTGGATTAATAATCAATACACCAATTATAAGTGAATTTCTACTTTGAAGCGATGGAGCCCCAATCAATAGGTTCACTCAACAACTCCTTCACACAGAAAAAACAGCTCATACCAGCAAATGCCTCCCGCCAGCAGCAGAGACCTTGCAGAAATTGGTCCAATCTCCATTTTTTTAATGAGTTTCTACTACCAAGAGACTCGAGATTTCTGAAATTGCATTCAGTTTTGCCCAACAGCAACGCGATGAAAGGTTAAAACAATTTCCCTGCTGCGAAGATGCGTGCGGAAAAATGATAAGAAATGTTTTATATTATGAGCAAAAGAGGTGGATTGTTATTGGAATTATGCCCGGGCACGTTATTATGCTGAAGTGGTCAAGGTCATCCATTTACAGAGAGAGATGTTTTTCAAATCAAAAGAAACGCCAATGGATGTAGACATGGGCAAGGCTAACATATCGGAGTGACTTGGGGTCCCTTTATGAAATGAAATTCTGCATTTCTTTATAGACACGGGATGTCAAATATACATTGTGAATCTACCACAGGACGCTCCAACCGCCACAACCCGACACAGACAGGCAGAGACACAAGCTCCAGGCAGAGGACATGTTTATTCACGTATTGTCCCCCCGCACAACACACCACTGGTGTGGCGGAAGTGCTGCCCTTTGCACCGGAAGTACTCCAGGCGTCCCTGGCAGGTTCATCCGCCATCTTGCCTGGTGTGGCGGAAGTGATCGTTCTCCAGGTCTCACGAGGCTTGAGGTGCCCCCTGGCGGTGGCCACAGGTCCCAACAAGGTAAATCCTTTTCCCTCTTTTCCCGTAGTCCTTTTATAGTCCAGAGTGGTTGCCCTCTTGTGTCCCAGAAGCTTTTAATGTCCACTTCCGGTCTTTCTAGGTATCCCGGCCAGGTAAGGACCCCAGCAATCTGCCACAATATATATTGTGACGGGCGGCCGGTTCCCATGCCCGGCCGGGACGCCCCTTCAACACTGGATCCGGAGGAGCAGCCATGGGAGCCACGCTACGTCCCTCGGAACCTTGGTTGGCAGTCCACCTGGGTTGCGTCGGGGCCACTTTCGTGGGACACCGGAGCTCATCTTGGTTGGGGGAGCTGCATAGAGCTGCACAGCTTAATGAGCCCGTCTGGGCGGGAGTGCAGCCACACCCGGAAGTGCAGCCGGAAGTAGGTCAACAAGCACCCTCAGCACTTTCGGGTGGGCTATAAGAAGAGCCTGTAGCCACTACTCTGGGCGCCAGAGTCGGGAGGAGAAGGAGGATGAAGCTGCCCTGGGAGGAGTGGAAAGAAGAGTGTGATTTGGGGTGATTTTTCTTTGTGTTTCAGGACTGTGTAGGGCCAGTGGGACATGGGGAAGACGTGTCCCATGGCTGAAGAAATTAAAAGTTCTCCTGGATCTAGTGACAAAGGGGCGTCCCGGCCAGGCATGAATTCCAGCCATCTGCCACAATATATATATATATATATATATATAAATCGTCACTGCGTGCGCAGAGGAGGCAGCTTAAGGGCTCTAGTGATGGTAATTACCTGCTGAACCAGGGGCTGGCGCCATGTTCTAATGCCTTCTTTCTTCCTCCCTTTGCAGAATGGAAGATTGACAGCTGTCCCACCACTGACATCACCTCTGTCATCCACCATCCTGGACCCGCCTCTTCCTGCCTGGAAGCCACCATTTCCATATCAGTTCTCTTTTGGGCTCTCGTCTGGAAAGACGCATCCGAAGAACTGAGGCTGTTCTGAGAGCAAAATGTCCAGCTACCCAACACTAGGATAGTGTGGTGCTAAGAATTTGCTCGGTGAGCGTTTGTTCAGTTTGTCCAGCATTTGTTGGGCTGATGCTGTCGGAACAGACTATAGCCATCTCTGTATATGTATTTATATAGGTGTCTGAATATTTGTGTGTGTGTGTTACACTGATATATTCATAAAGGACATCTCTATATATACTGTATTTATGTATATTGTGTAAAGAAACCACAAACAGTCATAAAGAGTTGGGGACCCTGCAGGCAAACTCCATCTATCTGAAAAACAAAACACGGGTTATAAATGCGTTAAAAAGAAAAACAAACATCTTTACAGACGTGAGTCTCGAGTGTAACTTCTTCAAAATGGCGGAAATTCCAGCAAGAAGAGGCGGGCTCAGGTGCAGTGGCATAGCTAGGGGCGGTCCGCCACGGTGGCACATTTTTGGGGGTGGTATTATTGGCCAAAAGGCTCAGAACACTTCACGTGTAAGCAGCAGGGTTCGGAAAAATATCACTCATGAATGAAAAAAGTCAAATTCTCTGATTTTCATCCACAAATGCTTCAGAAATAATTTTCATACGGTCCTTCTGTGACGGCATCAGACACGGCAGCTGATATTTATGAGGCAATAACAAAAATAAACAGAAACATTACACTGATAATAATTTCAAGGAAGATAAACAACTAATTCACAATGTATAATTTTGTTTCGTTAACAATCCGAATGCGTTCTTACTCATCCCCACCTATCACTTGTACACCACACCGGTTCTGGTTTTCGCAGTGTAATTATATTAAACTAATAATCAGAACACGGCTTATCAGTGCATCTATACTATATTCTTGTCTAGTTGATGCTTATAAATAATTTATGTGAAAAAATATTGCTGTTTCTCTATATATAAATAAATATATGCAAAATGTATCTTAATTTTTCTCCATACGTCATTTTAATTTTCTATTTAAACAGGTTAATATATTCAGATACGTTGGAGGGTAGCAAATTGAAGCCCCGCCCCGAGTGGCGCAAACTCGAGCTACGCCACTGCTCTAGAGTGGTAAAGCCGTCCATCTTCCAGTCTGCAGGAAGAGGAGGAAGAGACAAGGTGCTAGTAAACAGCGCCATCCTGTGTCCCAGAGGGAGATTACCATCACCTGATCGCCTGTAAACTGTCCCCAATGCGCACATGCGTGACAGTTGAGCTGCGGGTCTTTAAAGGACTTGTAAACCCCCGACGTTGACTTTCTTTCAGATTCTGCTACCATCTCTACCTTGTCAGCCAACCGCAGAGTTTTTCATTGAGATATCCAGCCTGCCGACATGCCTAAAACATCAGTGGATATCCAGTGCTTTGCCGTGTGTGAGGTAGAGTTGTGATTTATTGACACAACGAAAAGTCAAGCGTGGGACAGCAGATAGACTGCCGCCTTGTTTGTTTTAGCTCACAGTTTCATGTCGTAGCGTGGACTAACCAAGCCACAGCAACACACACAGATATGCCCGCTTTAAAGCGCCCCGCGTTCTTCGTGTTTTTCATTGCATTCCATTTTCTGGTCTTCCAGTCAGGTGATTCTTCAAGACAGGAGCTGATGGTCACTTCAAGCAGGTACAGTGTGATGATCTTCTGTTTGTTGTGCAAGCGAAATAGAAATCATAATGGAAATATACTCATTTTTCTAATTTTAGGGATTCTGTCCATAACACAGCAGAGATTTGCTTCCATCTTCCTGGCTTGTGGGACAGCCCTTCTAATTTGGTTTTGTTATTCTGCTCTTTCCACGCATGAACTCCAGAGCCGACATAACAGCAAATGCTAAATCGGGTATCAAGGGAAACATTTTCAATTCAATTGGCATTAAAAAGAAAATGGTCTAATATAGTCAGAAGTGCTGCCGGGGACTACTTTATCTACTACTTGTCATAAAAAAGGAAAATAATCGCATTTTTCAAGATACAATAAGTACTGCATTTATTAACCTAATTTTAGCAAGCAATAAAAAGCCATGACATTGAAATGTTAAGTGCCTGAGATGCCTTTAAGTACGGCAATTATCGTCACTCGTTAGCCAAATAACATATAACAGTTAGAGCCTTTTAAGGGAAAATGTTCCTCAGAGCCAAGTATTTATAACTTAAAAAAAAAGAAATAAATAAGCTTGTCATTATTTGCTAAGAGGCGTTCCCATGACAGATTTGTGATCAGTGATTTAGATAGAAACTTTTGTGGAGCTACAGTGGGCAGATATTCACGTGAGAACAGACAGCCTCCGACTGAAAACACAACGGCAAACAAGAATCTGTAAAGGCAGCTATAGAATGAACTGAAACGGAGCCAATTCTCGAATCGGGCGATAGTAACAACGATGTGAATTGGTCATCAGACATTGAGACAATAAAATGAAACAAATGCATACTGTGAGACCAAAGCCGTGTTATGCCCACCAAATTTTGGATTTGTGAAGCTTCAGCGTGGTGCAACAGTAACTGCATGACAAAAAGGCAAAATAATTCTGACGGAGTGCAAGGACAAGCAAGACGTCCATTCACAATGTGTCAACTTTCAACGTTCGTGTCAAGGGAAATGTAAAAGTCACTTAAACCCTGGGCTGTGGCAGCCTGCAATAACACAAGGGGAACATGTGTGGCTCAGGCACTGACATCCTTCCCTCTCTCTGCCCAGAACATTCTGGATCTGATAGCATCAGAAGTATCAACTCTGCTCTGCCTTACTCTGTTGTTCATCGTTTGTCTCCCTGCTGTGTGCCTATGAGTCTTTGACTCACCATCTGCCATCAATGACAAGGACTCTTTGAAGGGCTTGCTGCCAATGATATTTTCATTAACAAAAACGAGAACTAGAACTAAAAATATTGTTTTTTGTTTTACAAGCACGAGAACTGAAATTAAGGCAAACAGATAAACTAAAACTAAATAAAAATAAAAATTACTGTATATACTCGCGTATACAGTGCATCCAGAAAGTATTCACAGCGCATCACTTTTTCCACATTTTGTTATGTTACAGCCTTATTCCAAAATGGATTAAATTCATTTTTTTCCTCAGAATTCTGCACACAACACCCCATAATGACAAAGTGAAAAAAGTTTACTTGAGGTTTTTGCAAATTTATTAAAAATAAAAAAACTGAGAAATCACATGTACAGAAGTATTCACAGCCTTTGCCATTGTGGAATAAGGCTGTAACATAACAAAATGTGGAAAAAGTGATGCACTGTGAATACTTTCCGGATGCACTGTAAGTCGGGTCTTGAAACCCAAAAACTCGTTCATAAAATCAGACCACGACTTATATGCCCGGTCAAAATTACAACACTTAAGTTTGGTTTTTTTTTTTTTATATCTTCTTGCTTCCTCCAATCTCACATCAGTTTCTCAGACACATCGAATTTTGTTTCAGCAGCTCAGTTACCAATTTCTTTCGCCACCTCAACAACTTTTAATTTAAAACCAGCTTCATATTTTCTTCTGATCGAATGCTCCATCGTAGATAAGGGATGCTCATACGATAAAGGTGTATGAGGGTGTGAGATACAAAAAACACCAATCAGTGCAAACGTTTCTTCAGAATAGTTCGGGTATTACCGTGTGGTCACATAGGCACAACACATAGAGAAAAAAGGCCGTTTGCTCCGAGGTTACTCTTTCAGGTGGGCGTTAGAATATCATCATCTCTTGGACCAATAGCATGAGTTTTCCGCATTCGACTTATACAACCGACATTATAAAATACCAGAAATGATACAGTAAAATCCTTATCCGCAGGAAAACTTAAATGCGAGTAAATACGGTAGTGATATGTGAACGAACTAAAATGGGAATGAAAATTGAGTAAAAACGAAATAAACAGCAATAGCATTTTCGTTCAGTTCTGTTCAGCCATTCAGAGGGCTAGTTTGTAGTTTGCCCTGAGCGTTCAGTTACATTGCGCCATTTACTATAAATGAACTTTCGTAAAGGACTGTTGTTTGTTTATTGAGCACATTTGGTTCGTCAGGTTGAAGCAGTAAGCACATGTGGTTGACGATGGCGAGTTTTTCACAGATGTTTGCGGGTAGAAAGTGAGAAAGTAACATGTGGAAATACTTTAATTACAGCACAGATGATAATAAAAGCAAATGTAGCGCGCGAGAAGAAGAAAAAGAGTCTCGGAGTTTCAGTACAGGGCCAGCTGGATCAGCACTTAGTGGCACCAGGACTGCCCTTCAGTACTGGCAGCAGAAATCACCAACATACAGTCTGCTGGCACCAGTGGCCGAGGACCTCGTCTGTGCACCTGCATCACAGGCGTTCGTCGAGCAAATATTTTCACTGTGTGGCTATCTGTGCAGCGGACGTCGTTGTAACATGAACAGATCTCTCGTTTTAAGCTTAACAGCGATGTGCTTGCATAGACTGGTTTCTTGGGTTGAAACATTTGATCTTGCCGACTACACTCATTAGGCCGCGTCATCGGTTTGTTAATTGAAAGTCATAGCAGCATTATGGACCGGGAGTGCATTTTGTTGACTGAAACACAACTTGTATTGAAATTCGTGTAGGCCGGCGTTTGTGGTCTGTAAAAAGGCTAGAACTAAATAAAATAAAAACTAAAATTTTTTAAACGCAGAACTAAATAAAAATAAAAATTGTTGACTCCAGTGAAAACTGGAACAAAATCAAAATAAAAATTAATAAAATAAAATAAAAACTAAAACTACAATTAATATCGGAACTGAAATATCACTGTTTGCTGTGTCAGTGGCATCTCGTTCCTTATGTCTTAACTCTCTAAACTCTTAAATGCCTAAATAATAAGCAACGCGATAGAAACGCAGGTGTAATGACACCTTCTGTGTCTTGTGGTCCGCTCAGGCTGTTTCAGGTGATGTGGCTTGTGCCGTTTCCTGCTGCCCTTCACCTTCAGCCTCCTCTTCCTCCTCCTAATCTGAGCTCTGCCCCCCCAGAACCTGCAGGATCTGATGGCATCAGAAGTGTCAGTCTGTGCTGCCTTACTCTGTTGTTCATCGTTTGTCTCTCTAGGACTCGTCATCTGCCATCAACAACAACGGACTCTTTCAAGGGTCTGCTGCGCTCATAATTGTTGCTGCATTTCTCTTTACCTCTAAATTCTCTAAACTCATAAATGCCCAAATAAGAAGCAGCAAGACAGAAAAGCAGGGGTAATGAATATGCATAGATACAAAGAAATGGTTTTGTTCAAGTGTTGTTTACAAATGCCATCCTTTTTTCCATGGATGTTTTTCACATCGTTGGCCATTGTACAGCATTGCTCACTATTGGCTTTCGTTATTTCATCAACTTTTTTCTTATAATTCTGTAGGATCACATGAGATTTCCTTTTTTCCTCTCAGCCCACACTACAAACTACATGGGGTAAGTAACTTACACAAAATATCATCTTTGCGGTGGATAAATCCTTTAAGCAGTATACGCTTCCTATAAATAGATTGTTATTTCCAACTACTTAATATACGGTGTAAGTCTTTATTCTCTAGAGTCGCACTTGCCCTCCCTAGTAATCAATCCCAGGTCCCCAGAGCCGCGAGGCAGCATTAAAACTTAATGAGGAGCTGCACCCTAAACCACAATTGAATGGACTTTGCACTTCAGGCCTGAACGGTTGTCATTTGCTAATGATAACCTTCCTTTCCTTTCATTCTGTGCCAGTATCACCTTTGACGTTGCTGACATTGTTCTACATATGAAGCTTCGGTATGCTCACTGTTGCAGAAGCTCCTGTCAAAATGAGCCAGAAATTTGGCGGCCCTCTTTAATGTCATGGAGGTCCTTCATTTTCGCGATGCTAGTCAGAAGGATATACAGCAGGATCTGGCCAACGTAATTACAGATGCCCGCTATCAATGTGTGTACAACGTAATTATAGATGACCCCTATAGTCAGCAATGCAAGGGAAATATAATTATAGACGCCCCCAATAGACAACAACATATCGCCAGCATAATTATAGATGCCCCCTACAGGCAGCAATGCATGGCCGATATAATTATCGATGCCCCCTATAGGTAGCAATGCATAGCCATCATAATTATCGATGCCCCCTATAGGTAGCAATGCATAGCCATCATAATTATAGATGCCCCCAATAGGCAGCAATGCATGGCCAATATAATTATAGATGCCCCCTACAGGTAGCAATGCATGGCCAATGTAATTATAGATGCCCACTATAGTCAGCAATGCATGGAAAATATAATTATAGATGCCCCCTACAGGCAGCAATGCATGGCCGATATAATTATCGATGCCCCCTATAGGTAGCAATGCATAGCCATCATAATTATCAATGCCCCCTACAGGTAGCAATGCATAGCCATCATAATTATAGAAGCCCCCAATAGGCAGCAATGCATGGCCAACATAATTATAGATACCCCCTACAGGTAGCAATGCATGGCCAATATAATTATAGATGCCCCCTACAGGTAGCAATGCATGACCGATATCATTTTAGACGCCCCTTACAGGTAGCAATGCATGGTGTGATGGATGGCCGGCGAGAGTTCCCGGCCCTCACCCCCAGGCCGCCAGGAGGAGCTCTCCCGACAGCATGGACGTGCCCCGAATTCCAGCAGGGCCTCATGGACTTTGTAGTTTTTATACACAGCCCTGCTGGATACCTTGGGGACCACCAGGAGTCGCTGTAGGGAGGCTCATGGACTCTTATGTGCCCTATAACCTGGAAGTACGTCCTGGTCACGTGAACAGGAGAGATACCGTACTTCCAGGTTGAAGAAAAGGACTTCTACCCTGACCCGGAAGTAATAAGGACTTGTGGACTATTGGGCAGGAACACCTCCGGGTCAGGGAGTATAAAAGGACTCTGGGAAAGCCGATGCTGAGCTGAGCTGAGCTGGGAGGAAGGGTGGCGAAGTGTCTGGGAGGGGAGAAGTGTTTATTTGTGCTTTATTATTGATTATTGATTATTGTATGTATAGTGTGGAGTGGAGGGTGCTTTGTGCACATTATTATTATAAAAATAAAAAGTCTTGGACTTTTACCTGGTGTTTTGGCGTACTACCTGAGGGTTCGAGAGGTCGATAAAAACCTCAACTGTTACAATGGCCGATATAATTATCGATGTCCCCTACTTGTAGCAATGCATGACTTACTTAGACTTAGACTTAGTTCCTCCCATGCCGGGTGGCGTATTGGGTGCTAAGAGATCGCCAACAAATTCGGTCAGCGGCACCGGCTTCGGCTTCGTCCCATGATATGTCTATAGTGCGTAGGTCTTCGTTGAAAGACAAAGTTGTTTGTTTTGGGCGGCCACGGTTTCGTGTGCCACGGGCAGGCGTCCAGCTCATAGCAATTTTTGGAAGGCGATGTAACGGTTGCCGGAGGATGTGGCCAGCAAATCGAAAGCGGCGTTCCGCTACAATGCTCGCTAGAGGTTGGGTAGCTGTTCGTTGAAGGATTTCGTCATTGCTGACGTGGTCCCGGTAGGGGACCTTCAGTATTCACCGTAGGCAGCATTGCTGAAAGACGTTCAGGCGTCTCGTGATCACTGCAGATGACTTCCAAGTTTCGCTCGCATATATCGCTGTAGGGATGACGGTCGTGTTTAGCAGTCGTATCTTCGTTGGCAGTGTAATGGCGTTGGATCGCCATATTGGCAATGCATGACTACTGTAATTTTTGATGCCCCCTACAAGTAGCAATGCATGGCCCATATAATTATAGATGCCCCTTACAGGTAGCAATGCATGGCCATCACAGTTATAGATGCCCCCTATAGGCAGCAATATACAGCCAATATAATTACAGATGCGCCTAACATGCTGTTTACAAGTTGACCACACCCGAGTCTGAGCATCTACTGGCAGTGCCCTCTGTGTCCTTCCCATCATTACATTTTTGACTTGTGATTGCACTTTTCTGTATCAAGTTGGTTTACATGATTTGATTTGAACACGAGGGTATAGAATGCCAGAGCCGCCTATAAATGGTTAGTATAACAAAGAGCCCATTGCACTGAGGAAAATTAGAAAATGAGGACCCCAGCCTCCTAGCGAACCACAGAGAATACATGGTAATATTTTTCATTTGTCAGTCGGGACATGTGCCACCATTTCAACATGCTGCCATTTCCTACCTGTGAGAACCATGTATTCCTCAAATTTACATAATCCATCTTTCCAGCATTTCTCATTATGCAATTAAGTGGAAGATGAGTAAATATGAAAGCTAATGCATTCAGCCTCTCAAAGCGATCAATCCATGCAAATTTAATGTGAAAGAGCCGTGAGGATGAGGTGGCGCCCTGAATGTTTTTTCCCCAACGTCTATGGCTAATATCCAATATACGCAATTTTCTGATGTGCGTTTAAGAGAATTGACTTTGTCTGTTCATGTGTGTGCCTGTCTGCCTTTTCCTGGCTCTGTTACTCCTTGATCATTGTGTATGAGAAAGATCCTTTGAAGTGGAGCGGCAGCCGTGCGTGCCCTTCACCAGGCGCCCATACATATTCAATAGGTGCTGCAAGTGGTCTGCATTTTCACCTTCATTGCACACACCAATGGAGAGATTATTCTTTTTTTCCCCCCTACTGATCATCAGCACATGAAATTTGTAAATATTATTATGTTTTGGTCTGTAAAATATTCCAATTGTAGGAAATGAGGCATCCACCAGGAATGAGCCTTCAAGAGTATAAGTCACTGTTATATAATATAAAGGTGATATGTTAATAAACATTATCATTATTATAATATTTATTAATTATTATTATTATTATTATTATTACTATTAAAGATATATCAGGTCAAGTGGCTTTATAGTTGCACACCATATTGCAGCATACAGTGGCACGAAATAACGTTCCCCAAAACCGCAGTACAACATATACATAAACACAGGGCACATGCAAGACAAGTATAGGACTATACTACTGTATATTACATAGATAAATAAATAAACAAATGGTAATGAATAAATATTAGTAATTTGAAATACATGGTGTAATGGATGGGCAGCACAGTGGCATACTGGTAGCGCTGCTGCCTCGCAGTTACGAGACCCGTGTTCGCTTCCCAGATCCTCCCTGTGTGAAATTTGCATGTTCTCCCTGTGTCTGTGTCGGATTCCTCCCACAGTCCAAAGACATGCAGGTTAGGTGCATTGGTGATCCTAAATTATCCCTAGTGTGTGCTTGGTGCGTGGATGTGTATGTGTGTGTGTGTCCTGTGGTGGGCTTGCACCCCTGCCCGGGGTTTGTTTCCTGCCTTGTGCCCTGTGTCGGCTGGGATTGGCTCCAACAGACCCTCATGACACTGTAGTTAGGATATAGCAGGTTGGATAATAGATGGATGGTATAATGGATGGAATTCAGGGATTGGCGTCCCTGCCAAGAAGGCCCAGATGGTAAATGGGCTGAAAGAGTAGCAGAATGTTTCCTGCCTTAGCCAAGAGTGTGGCAGAAGATGCCACTGCAGAAGTGGGCATGCTGTTACCCTGGCAGGGTTGGACTGAAAAGCAATACCTGGTGTGATAATGATGAGACACAGACATCATAAAGATTTGGGGCAGCCACCCATATATTATTCCATGTTCACTGGTTTGGGTCCAAGACAGAACTGACTATGATGAGGTAAGATGGTGGCTTTAAAGGCCGGTGGAGGAAGTGACATCATTGACGCCAGAACCGGAAGTGACATCATCACAACCACCGGAGCCAGAAGTGACGTTTTCAGAGGCGCCGGAACCTGGTGGGATTTCCCAAGAATGGTCTACAAGGAACTGAGAGAGGCAGTCAGCGCACCTCGCCACCCTCTGGTCTGGGGTAGAATTACAACTACTCAAGCCCTTTAGCTGCCTCCTACTCGCACATGTGTGACACAGGCTAGGAGGCCAGTGTGATGGAAGGACAGGGGAGAGATGGCCTGTAGTCCTGGTGGGGTCCCCCAATACACTAGGTGGCAGCATCCCATTGTTAGGAGTCCCACACAGTCACCCGCAGAGCATGCTGGGGCTTGTAGTCCCATGGGGCAGCACTTTTGGGCTCCGTGGGGGCTGCCAGGGGGAGGTGCTAGGATTATTGATTCCCACTTTCTGGGACTTGACCCCGAAGTACTCCTAGGTCAAGATTAAAAAAAAAATGCTTGACCTCAACTAGGCGAGTTGGAGTCGGATGGAACAAGATAAAGCTTACCTGGAGAAGTGGAAGGAGAAAAGAAAAAAGAGAAGAAGAATATTGTGCTTGTGTTTATGTCACTTTTGCTTTTTTGCAAGGTATTTGTGCTAATAGACCTTTTACTTAAAACAGAAATTGTGCTGGTGAGGTTGTGTCTGGGGTTTGGGGTCCTGCAACGCCCCCTGGTGGTCACAATGGTAATAAATAAATCAACGATAACAACAATCCAAATCGTATTCTGTGATATCATCTACTGTTGAATTCTGCTCTGTACTTGTAATGTTTCTATTGTACTATTGTATTATATTGAGGATTACTTGTGCTCTGTTCTGTGTATTGTGTTGTATTGACCCCATTTTTTTTTTGACACCCACTGCATGCCCAATCTGCCTGTAAAGGGGTCTTTCTTTGAACTGCCTTTTCCAAGGTTTCTTCCATTTTTTTCCCTACTGGGAGTTTTTTCTTGTCTTCTTAGAGAGTCAAGGCTGGGGGGCTGCCAAAAGGCAGGTCCTGTTAAAGCCCATTGCAGCACTTCTTGTGTGATTTTTGGCTATACAAAAATAAATAGTATTGTGTATTGTAATCGTATTGTAAGTAATAGTAAGGACAACAGAGGTAACAAATGTCCTGCTAGGAGCAGATCTGAGGGCAGGTGGGCAGCACAGAGTTTGGGGTCCAAACAGCCAAGGGGTAGAAGCTGTTGAAGAACCTGGCAGAACTGGTTAGGATGCTACAGTACCTTCAGCCAGAGGTGGGACAAAGAGACCCTGGGAAAAGCAGGAGCAGTCCTTCACAAGGCAGTAGGCTTTGAGCTTGTAAGATGTCTTTAATGGACGTCTGTGCGCACTCTCCATTGTACGCCCTTATAGTCAGAGAACCTGCAGTTCCTAAACCAGCTGCTCTCGATGGCACCCTTGTAGAATGTGGTGAAAATTTGGGGAAACAGACTTACCTTCCTCACCCACCCAAAGAGGTGGAGACGCTTGTTGTGCCTTCTGGGCGGTGGAGGTGGTGTGAATTGTCCAGGTAAGGTCAGCTGCAAAGTGCCCACCAAGGAATTTGGTGTTCATGACCAATTCCAGCACACAGCGCTCAAAGTACAGTGAGGGTGCGGACAGCATGGCCCACCTAGAAGTCAGCCATCGCCACTTTCGTCTTGTACACATTAAGAGACAGATTGTTGCGTGCGATCCGCCGATTGTCCATAAGCAGGCTAAGCCCAATTGCAGATGACACCCACCGCCATTGTGTCTTCGACAAACGTGACAATCGGCGGTGTCTGATGACTGCAGCCATGGAATATAAGTTGATTTTAGCCTCCTGCAATCTGGAAGTCTTCATTTTACAATCTTGGCCTTCCTGAACGTTCTGCATCTCAGGTCGCCCACTCTTATGAAACGTCTCAATAAGTTATGGTGGCAAGTACTGCTACCCTACAGATTCAGCATCTTGGCTTTGCCACTTGCACTGGGCTTCACCAGTTTGTGTGATTACAGTCCTATGGGCCGCATTGCTCCGCATCCCGTATATCATCAGCTTGTGTGTGAACTACAAGTGTATCAGTTTGTAGACGTTGTCACAAAAAAAACGACCAAGAGATGTCAGAAAGGTTTGGGGCAGCTACCCATATAATATGCCTTGGCTGCAAAATGGGTCAATTGTTGAGATATGTTCACAGGTTAGAGTTCAGAACAGAACTGATGGTATGGAGGTAAGATGGCGGCTTTAAAGGCCAGTACAGGAAGTGACGTCATTGCGACCGGAAGTGATGTCATCGGGACCAGAAGTGATGCCATCAATAGCGCCAGAACCTAGCGGGATTTTCCATGGATGGTCTGCAGAGGATTGAGTTAGTGCAGCTCGCCACCCCCTGGTCTGGTGTGGTACTACTTTTATTCAGGCCCTCTAGCTGCTTCCCCATCGCATGTCTGTGGCAATGTATACTACTGGTTTGCAAATCAACTCTGTCGATTTGCGCTTTTATATCACTGGCTCAAGTGCGTGTTTTGTTGGTTTATGAGTGAACTGCATTCGTTTATGTTCATTTACTTACGCTTGGACTTACATTGGCTTGCATTCACATACTACTAGTCTGCTGATCAAGCAGTGGTTTGGCATATCCACCATATTGGTTTCATGCACATCTTATACTGTGGATAATATATTAGCTTGTCATATGAAATCTATTGGTTTTGTGTATTGTAAAGTTGTGGGGCACCATGTGGCCAAACCTGTATGACTGAAAAGATCGAAAGAAAAGAAACGCAAAAATTGAGTCTTCCTCAGACTGGTACCTCAGGTTCACTGCCCAAGATGGCGGCTCTTCCGGTTTTTAGGCATTCTAGGAGGAAGTGGCGGGTCCGGATGGAAGTGACAACAGAGGTGGATAGGTGATAGTCTTCCTTTCTGCAAAGGGAGGAGAAGAGAGAATGATATTATACAGCGCCATCTCCTGTCTCGGTGGCGAATTACTATCACACAAGCCTTTAAGCTGCTACCCACTCACACGCACATGTGACAGTGTGCACTAGATTGATTACTTGTGAGGAATGTACTGGTTTCATGAGGGTAACTAACAAGCTAGTCTTATGTGTGTTCTACATCGGTTTCACGTATGAATCACACTGGTTTTATGTACTGTGACCACAAGGGGGCACCCAAGTGAGCCCCAAACCCAAGATACAGTAAAGCACCAAACATTTTTAGAATAAAATAAGATATTTATTCTCACAAAGTACCTTCCAATGTTCACCTGTTTAATATTTTGCCACAATAACAAAACACAATCACAGTAAATCTCTCCTTCCATCCTCCGCTCAGTGTTACTCGCTGCCTCCCGACTGTGACTCAAATGAAGTGAGGCAGTGGACTCCTTTTAAGTTGGACCCAGGAATGCTTCCGGTGTCACGCCATGTCTTCCTGGAAGCCACAAAGAAAGTAAGAAGGTCCTCCCCCTAACAGCACCCTCTTTTGGCACCCAGGGACCTCGACAGGGTTGCCCTTCCGGACTCCAACTCCCAAGCAACTCTGCAGGTGTCCCAATTGGGTTACCATATTAGGACCACTGTCATTCAGTGTATGGGAGATGGAAGCAATCTCGATCCTCGACTCTCCTCAGTCCATCTCTTCAGACATTCCAGCCGGGAACAAATTCATTTTGATGTCCCGTCGGCCAAACTGTGTGCATCCTTGTACTGTCCTGGTAATGAACCATCTTCCGTCCCATCTTTCCGTCCTACAATACGCACCCTGTCACGGCGTTATGTGTGAACTCTTGTCGGTTCTACATGCAAACTAAATTGGTAGTTCACATGATCTTTCCCTCTTAAACCCCCCCAAATATGTGCTACTCAGGCTAATGAAGGACTCTAAATTGCCCCCATGCCGGTGTATGTGTGTGTATGAATGTGTCCTATATGATGGGCCAGCGTCCCCTCCAGGGTGAGATGTTGCCTGGATCGGTTTTAACTCCTGAATATCCTCATTAAGCCAGTTTACGAATGTGAGGTTATTCATTCCATTGTCATCACTGATTTTGACCAAACTGGATTTTCAGTCAGCCGGTGGTCCGCACTGACTACCACACAGTCCAGAACACCCCCCAGAACAGGCAGCCATGAGACTCGAGCTGAGCAGAAGCTGTGCGCTGAGCTCTTTTCTAAACCAATTGTGACTAAAATACTTTCAAGATTACAGTAATCAGCGCACTAATTAGGGAACGAGGGAAGTTAATTGGTAACTTTAATTTAAAATTATTAGTTGATTATCCCTACAATTACACTGAGCTCAGCAATTCCGTCTGGATTCTGCTGCAGATTAGCACTCTTTCTAACGTGAATAGGCAGAAAGGAGGACAATCATTGAGTTGTGTGCCAGTCAGTGGGCACCACTGCACTTTCTGAGTGTGGCCTAATGGTCGAGGAATTGGACTGTGAGCGGCAAGACCCCTGGATCAGTTCATGTGGGTCTCTTAACCAGTCCCCCTCAGACTGGTGTTTATACTCAATTATGATAACAAGTCGCTTTGCACAACAGCATCTGCTAAGTGAATAATTGGCACAATAAGCATCGGCAACCTTAGATTTGCGGCTCACTCTGCACAAATGGCCGAAATCGAGGAGGATTGGAAGAGGCTTTGGATGAAAGTGAAAGAAGAAAGCGAAAACGCTTCTCAACAGTAAGCACATCAAGATCTGAGTTAACCGCCCCTGTCAATTCTATGCTAACAGGAGAAGAGGAATTGGAAGCAGAAACGGTTTGTGTTCCTTCTATCCAAGATTTCTGTAGATGGAGACTGTAACCATGAAATTAAACAACGCTTAATTCTGGGAAGGGCAGCTATGGCAAATTTAGACAGGACACCAAAGAGCAGAGACATCATGTTGTCAATTAATACCCGTATTGTTAAAGCTGTGGTGTTTCCAGTAGTGACCTACGGCTGTGAGAGATGAACTGCTGCCAAAGAAATCAACACCTTTGGACTCTAGTGCTGGAGACACAACTGCTGAGAGTTCCTTGGAAATCAAGAAGGTCCAGCAAATCAATACTTGAAGAAATACAACCAGACCTCTCATTGCATGGCTTGATTGTCAAAGAAAAGTTCAAATACTTTGGCCACATAAGGAGAAGACAAAATTTCTTTGGAGAAGAATCCCATGTTGGGGAAAATGGAATTAAAATGGAGAAGAATCTTAGGGCTTATGAGAACATGAGTGCAACCATTAAGAAGGATATCAGGGAGGCTAAAAGACAGTTGGAGAGGAATATAGCAGATAAGGCAAAAGACGACCCAAGAGATTCTTTCAGTGTTTTAGTAGTAAAAGAACAGTCAACGATAAGGTGAAGTGCATCAGGAAAAGTGAAGAGGAATTAAAAGATACAGACGATGAAATAGCGGAACCCAAAAGTGCTACCTCATGGGACTCTAAACTCGCATTTTTCAGAGGTCCTCACAAGTGAAGAAGTTGACAACCTCCCAACAGTAACAGGGACTACTAAGGAGGTACTGAGGGATTGGAAAATTGTAGAGAGAGAAGAGTTGCTCAGATTAAACAGGCTGAAATCAAACAAATCACCAGCACCAGATCATATTTAGCATTGAGTGCTTAAGGAGGTTAATGAGATACAGATAGAAACCCATCCATCCATCCATCCATTTTCCAACCCGCTGACTCCGAACACAGGGTCAAGGAGATCTGCTGGAGCCAATCCCAGCCAACACAGGGCACAAAGCAGGAACCAATCCCGGGCAGGGCGCCAACCCACCGCAGACAGATAGAAACTCTTGACACATATTTTCAGGAAGTCACTGTACACTGGGGAGATTCTGAAGGACTGGAAAATGGCAAATATTATCTTGTTATATAAAAAGGGTGACCGGGCAGATCCAAGCAATTATAGGTCAGTAAGCTTAAGGAGTATCACAGGAAATTAATGGAAGGAATTATTGGGATTAATAAAGTATCTATCTATCTATCTATCTATCTATCTATCTATCTATCTATCTATCTATCTATCTATCTATCTATCTATCTATCTATCTTTTCGAAAGATGCTCAAGGATCTTTCATGACACAGTCAAGACTGAAGGATGGTCCCATTTTTACAGCCCAGAGTCCCCATCATTGCACTGGGGCACTGAGATCCTCATTCAGACCACAGAGTAAGTGCCCCCTGCTGGCCCCACCAACACCTAGACCAGTACCGACCCAAGCTTTCCTAGGTGGTCTCCCATCTAAGTACTGGTAGGACCCAAGCCTGTGTAGTTTCAGGTGGATTTCTGCTCTGACATGTAGGTGGGATGGCTGCTGGCCATTTAGAGATGTCAAAATATTTTATAGATTTTTTGTGTCAAGTAAAGTCAAGTGTCTTTATTGTCACACTGTCCATACATCATATTGCAGTGGCACCAATTAATGTTCCCCAGGACCGCAGGGCAGCGTATACACAAACACAAGGACAAGAGCAAGACAGATAAACTAGAATATTATACCATAAACAGAAAAGTACATTATTAAATAATCAATAATAGGTAAGTGCATAGATAGTAATAATCTGCAACACACCATAATAAACAAATAAATATCAACAATAACTAATAATAAAATAACAGCAGTAGTATCAAGTGTAACAAATATACAGTATAAATGAGTGACCAGGAGCGGATCTGACACACACTTGGAGACGACTTTCAGAAATGTGAAACAGTGAAGTGCGTTTGAGGAAATCTGAAGTTACTTCTGAGCTCTTTTTTCAAAGTCAGTCCAACTTTACGTTTAAACCAAATCAGTTACGCCGAGTTGCGGGTGACTCACTACCTCCCAAACAGTCTCCAGCCCTCCAAAGCAGCACTCCAGGTAATTGCTTGTAAAAATAATAACCGTAAAAGTAGTTGGCTGAGTGGTTTGTTAAAGACCTCCTGTCACACGTGATTTACCACAATGGAACTTCATTAACAAGCGCAATAAAAGCAATGGCAGCTCTTCATGTGATCAGTCGCATCAAGGCCGGAGCTCAAAGCAAACCCCAGTTAACCTGTCATGACAACACTGGTGAGCATCGTGAGGCTCCACAGTCCATCATCGGTGTCACCTCGTCTACAGGGGTCCGGTGCAGTGCTTAGTGCCGCTTTCCCTAAAATCCTGGCTCTCTGTGTGTAGCCTCCATCTTTGATAAGATGGAACTTTATTTGTTCCCGGAGGAAATTTGGCATTTTACAGAAGATTTTTAAATTAATAAATACATATAAATACAATAAATACACACACACACACTGTGATCTGAGCACACACCAAAATGACTAAGAAGGAAGAAAATTAAAAAGAAAGAAAAACATCTGATGTCGCCGTCCCGGTCCCAGTGAGGCTCTACACAGGCGCCCTGCTGTTGTCATGAAGGAGCCCCCTTAGCGTACCACCACGGCTCCACCATACCACCCTATTTATTTATATGACTGTTAATATAATTGTTACGGTTCTCAGCATTTACTTTGTATTCTGTTTGAATATTTATTATTAGATTTGATTTGATAAGAACTTTATTTATCCCGAGGGAAATTCTTTTGTCATATACATGCTCAGTGCAACAAGAGGAATAAAGATAAGGTAGTAAAGAGTTAAAATGATCAGTAGTAATAGTGCAAACAGAATAACAAAATAACTCTAAACAAAGTAACAAATAACTATAACTAATAGTTTGTATTATAACTGTATAACTAATTTGTGCTAAGCTCATCTGCTCTCTTTTGTAAGACATCCATTGTTTTTTAGTGTAGATTTTGTTTAATCTTGAGACATGACTTTTTGCCAAGAGATTTTGTCAACTCACATCCTCCTCTCAACCATTTTGAAACACGCCTACGGTCCTCTCACTTCTCATTCGTGTGAATGTTTTTGTCAGACACAGTTCCTGCGCTCTCAGCTCTTATACATTTTTACGCTTTCCTCATTTAAAGTCATTTATGAAAAGTCCTCAGTTTCATCCTTTAAAAAAGCTTTTCTTGGTGGTATTTTTAGGCATACAATCTATTTGTTTCCTTCGATGTAGTCCTTTTATGGACAATAATTTTATACGTTCAAGATGACACGTCAATGACTACGTGAAGAAGAAAGGGCAGCGCGTCGAAAAAAGGCCCAAAAGCATTGGAGAGAAAAGAATTCAAAAAAGAACAATAATAATCTAAGTACAAATTCAGAAAACAAGGAAAGTGAAAATCAGCCCGGACCAAGTGGAATTGAAAACCTCGTAGGTCCAAACGGGATCGGAAATAAAAGACAAAGAGTAGAAGACAAAGTAGAACGTCGTATAGAGGTTCAAAAACGCTGGTGTGATACACATGCAGAGCAGTTTAGAGATTATGAAAGGACTAATATTCGAAAGTCTCCAAAAACTGAGAGTAAAGATCGCATTAGCACAAACAAATGGAAATTATTACTTGGTGAAATAACGGAACAGCAAAAAGAGGTTGAATAGATGGACATAGGTGATATGACAGAAATATGTACATATTGTTTGGTTTTAAAGTTTAAGTTGGGGAATTGTAGATCGTCTAATTTGTGTTGCCATCAGGGAAAAACAGTGTTTCTTCCCAATGAAGAGGCATATCAGCAAGAATTAAAAGATTTGTTGTTTGGTGAAAGTGAAATCCACATACGCAAGTGGCAGAGACGCAAAGTGGCTGGCGCACCCACGGTCCATTCACTTCTCATTCGTGTGAATGCTATTGTCAGACAGAATTCCTGCGCTGTCAGCTCCAAGCAGGGTCGGAAATAAAAGACAAAGAGTAGAAGACAAAGTAGAACGTCGTAAAGAGGTTCAAAAACGCTGGTGTGATACACATGCAGAGCAGGTTAGAGATTATGAAAGGACTAAAATTCAAAAGTCTCCAAAAACTGAGAGTGAAGATCGTATTAGCGCAAACAAATGGAAATTATTACTCGGTGAAATTATGGAACAGCGAAAAGAGATCGAACAGATGGACATAGGTGATATGACAGAAGCATGTAGGTATTGTAAGGCTTTAAAGTTTAAAGCTCGGGAAAACGGGCTGTAAAGTTTAAGTCGGAGACTTGTAGATTGCTGCGGTGGGCTGGCACCCTGCCCGTGGTTTGTTTCCTGCCTTGCGCCCTGTGTTGGCTGGGATTGGCTCCAGCAGACCCCCGTGACCCTGTAGTTAGGATATAGCGGGTTGGATAATAGGTGGATGGATGGACTTGTAGATTGGCTAATTCATGTTGCCATCAGGGAAAAGTAGTGAAGAGGCGTATCCGCTAGAATTAAAAGATTTGTTGTTTGGTGAAAGTGAAATCCACAAACACTACAGGCAAAATATCTGAATCTACAATAATCTGTTCGCGTTTGCATTATTCAGTGCTCAAAACGTAGATTTACACGATTCAGGACCATACGTTATGAGAATCTGTGGTCCCACAACAATTAAAGCTACGACAAGTTTAATTTCAAAGAAACCACAATTTGGTCAGGTTTATATTTATGATCACGGAGAAGCGATGCAACATAGAATCGAAAGAGTTAAACAATCAGACGTATTAGAAATTCTGCAGCCAATAATGGATACAAACCCATACGTCCAAAAGTATCGCACTTTACACAAAATTTATCTGCAAAACACGGACACAGAAGTTTTGTTGGATTTCTATATGAATCCAAAAGATCACGCTCACATATATAATAAACCAACATGTGACGAATTGTCAGCGATTATAGCTTTGAAAGACAGAGATATCAAAGTATTTGCGTGTTAATTTCAAAGCCAAACAGAACAAAAACGTATAACTTAATGAATACCTCTAACGCAACATGAAACATAATTTTATTTCAATTTATTACGTTTTACTATTTTTTACCTAATGTTAATTACTCGCTGTAATGTAAAATAGTTAGTTCTATTATGCATATGTAACAGTTCCCATGAAAATAACAGTCTGTTTAAATTGTACATCTGCTTACCCATGCACGATGAAGTGGCTAGCACGTACCACCTGGCCACGGGTTGGTGAGCGAAGCGAGCGGGGGGCAGAGCCCCCTTGTTTTTTTTTAAATAAGTGGACATACTTAAGATTTAAACAAATTTTAAACAAATGGTAATTGCTTCTGCCTCCTGCTTCTCCTTCCTTTTCCATAATATCAATTTGACAAACAAAGACAGCAAAATTACACAAAAAAAAAAAATCAATTATGTCAGAAAGATCAGATGACTTGCTTTAGGCAGAGGATTGGCGATTCTGTTAGCTTTGCTTGGCGCTGCTTTTGAATAATTAAAAACCCACTGGGGGGAAAAGAAATGCAAAGCAGCCAGGCGTGGGCACAGACTCACCAGTAAAGAGCATCTCACACGACAACACCAAGATGCAAGTGAGTGCAGTTTAGGGTGAGCGAGGGTCCGCCAGGGGGCTTCCACGTCATGTCACGAGTACAGGATGGGAATCTAAGAAGAAGCACAGGCGTCCATCTTTGACTGGCGTCCCTTCTGAAAATGGGAAGCGTCTCATCATTACAAGAAGCACTATAAGAAAAGATTCTGTGATACAAAACAGGGCGCCAAACCCCAACACGAACACACAAAGAGTCCCAGGTTCAAAGAACAGTGCATTTTTAACACACATTCCTCAAGAAAATTCACAAAATGTAACACAAAGTTAACACAAGCACAAGATTCTCCTTCTCCCTCTCCACCACCACCGCATTGCCCTCCTCCAGTTGAGTGTTGCCCCACATCCTCCCAGCTCCAACTCACCTGGGTAAGGGAGTGCGGTCCCTTTTATTAAGGACTTCCAGTGCCAGGACCAGTGCACTTCCGGGTCATGTGAAAGTCCACTATAACAGGGACCTTGTCTCCCTGCAGCGCCCTCTTGTGGCACCCAGTGAGAGATGTAGTCCAGTAGAGCAGCCATGCTGGCTTCCTACTGGGCGCTGCTGCCATCTAACATGCTCGGGGAGTAAAAATCCCTGAGTGACATCTTCCCTTTCCAGTGGGCTGTCCGTCCATCCCTTCTGGTCTTTCCTTCAGGGTCTGATTCCCTTCTCCTCCCTCGGCCTATCTGCCTGTTAGGAGCCTCCCATCTGGGTAAGGAACCACCCCCTCTTCTGGCCGGGATGCCCGTCCAGCCCATGTGGCATCTACAATTCTTTTTAAATATTTGTTTAGGATGGATTACACAAGGAACTCCCAGCAAACCTTTTATTTCGTCTTACCAGACCCTGGAAGCCACAACCCTGGCAACATGAGAAGACGCGCCAACGACGGCTCTCTGAAAGGCGGCGAAGAAGGACCTAAAACTGAGCCTTCAAGACGTTAAAAAATACCAAATGAATTGATGCCCTCCCTAATTGGGACACCTTGGCTACAGTGTGATGGGAAAAGTCCAGTTGATTACACTATCATGTAGTCTCCACTATGCAACTGGGAAGTTCATCTCAGATTCCTACACCCCAATGAAATAAGCACTTTTATGATTCTGTCTTGAATGAATAGACCTATAGTCTCCACTGGATGTCCTTGAGTACAGTTTACCAGAAAGAATCCTACTAAATGACAGTTCACTTAGTCTCCAATAGATGTCATCAAAAACAAATTTAGATAGATAGATAGATAGATAGATAGATAGATAGATAGATAGATAGATAGATAGATAGATAGATAGATAGATAGATAGATAGATAGATAGATAGATAGATAGATAGATAGATAGATAGATAGATAGATAGATAGATAGATACGTTATTAATCCCAAGGGGAAATTCACATACAATTTAGTTAAAGAATGCGGCAAACAGCACCCTTAGTCACCTCTATAATTTAATGTAACAAATGTCGTCAATTGCACCTCTGCTTAGCGTCCAACTGATGATCTGAGCACAACTGGAAATGCAACTCTGATGGACACACTGTCCTCGAGTTTAACTGGACTCTTTAACTGAAGGAATGCCAAGGAATGCTCTGTGTGAGAGACTTCACCAGGTGTCCTTAAATGCAATTTAATTCAAAGAACTGACCTGACTGAACGTTTCACTTATCTTCTCTGCCATGTTTTTTGTGTACAGTTCCGCAAAATAAAGCCAGCTGAATACATTTTTCATTTTACTTGTCTGTGGACCCCCAGAGGTTTATAGTTTGGTGTTGAGTTGTCACACATTTCATGGCTGCACTTGGGTCCTAATTTGGGCTCTTGACGTGGGTTGTCGTGTGGTGGGTGCGACAACGCGCTGTATCAGTGTAGGCTCCCACCCTCAAGCCAGTTGTCAAGTAATGATCTGTGCCTTCCATGTTTGTGAAAATACTCGTTTTATCGCATATCCCTGGTACTTTTGTTCTTATTGTAAGGATTCGTTTTCACTTGTTTGAATAAATACGGAAGTAAATTGATAAAAAACCAACTATGTGAGCACGAAAAGTTTACTGTGATACAAGTACGAAGGAATCCCCCAGTAGAGTTTCTTGACACACTTCTGTTATCTAAAAGTGCCAATGTGTCATGTTGAGAGTGTGCAGCGTTGTTCATAATAGCCGTCGGTTTTGTCTTCTTTTTCTCCTCCTCTACTACCCCAAGGGTGTCCAGTGTGCTTCTAATAACTGAGCCCACCTTCTTTATCAGTTTGTTGATTCAGTGGGCCTCTCATGAAGTGCTGTGATTGGCCCAGCACACCACAGACTGACCATCACAGAACTGCAGAACTTGGGCAGGATGTCATTACTCACGTTAAAGGAACGCAGTCTGCTAAGAATCTCTGCATTACAAGACTGGCTCAGCCTGTCCTTGTTGTAGACCCCCAAGTACCTTGAGTCTCACAGATGGTGGTCTGCCTGACAGACAGTCCATTATCAGGACCCCACAGGCTCATCCACCTGCATATCTCTGAGTGGACCCCTTAACAGAGATGGCTGGATGGTGTTGTAGGTGCTGAAGAAATCCAAAAACAGACTCCTCACACTGCTGCCCGCTTTGTCCAGCCTTGTGTGGCATCTTCCACACCATTCTTTGTCTGACAAGCAAAATGCAGAGGGTCCATTCTGCCACAACAGACATTTCCAGAACTGTTGATTTTCTGTTTTTTCTAAGAACACCATCAAGATGTTTTGGTGACCTGAGCAGGCCAACATGGCCGAGACCTCCATCTTTCTTTATTTTTAGATATTGTGAGATGGGCACGGGTGAGCTGATCATACGGATTCATATGGATTCTTGTTTTGTGTCTCATTATTGTTTGGCTGCCAATTAAGGAAAAAGAAACAATTAAGCGGTCTGAGTTGAGTTAATTAAAATGAAAGCAAAAGAAGTTAATTAACAGCAAAAATGGCTCACTAATGAAGAAGTTGGTTAGAATGAAAACCTGCAGCCACTGCGGCCCTCCAGGACCGGACTTGGACACCCCTGCTTAGATGGATGGATGCCGCCATACAAACTTCAATATAAAAACAGAAGAATTGTACAGACGAGAGCTGCCCTTCATTGCAATGAGTGTTTTTTAAAAGCCATCAGGGCCTTCACTTAAACTTCAGGCCTCCATAGTTTGCTCCAAATTTCCCTAGTGCTGCTTGAATGCTTCTGCCCTTACAACTGATTCTAAGAATTAAAACTGAGTCATAACTTCCGCCCCATCCCAATATCCAAAAACAAAGCAGCTTTCATTTCCATTGACCCCCGATGCCCTTCGGATGTGATGTTCTTTGGAAGAGATCACATGCCAGCCTGCTTACCCTGGCTGCTTTTCATAAATAGCCTGCCCCAGTTTTCCATTAATAACTGGACTTTATAACTTGGCTTGGTAAAGCAGGTGAACTTTCCAGGCAGTGTACCAAATTGCTTTTATTGTCCCTCTGTGACTGGCACATCCAGTAAGTCCTGTGCCAGCCAGCTGCAGGGTCAGTGCCCACCTGTTGTAATATAAGTAGCCTGGTCATAAAATCCAGCAAGTTCCCACACTGAGGCTTTCCGAGAACCACTAGCAGTTAACAGTTAAGAGTCAAATGAGATGGAAGGACATGGCAATCAATGACTCTGAGGCAGCATGTGTGCCCGCTTTGAATTGACTGATTAAACTGCCCACCCATCTTAAAATAATGTTTATTGAATATTTTAATTGTAGAGTTTGTTTTTCATAGGTAAATGGACTTCCCTGAATAATTAAGTGCATGTGCCATGTAAAAGTTGAGTTGGCAATTCTCAATTCCCACTGCAATGCTTTATGCCCGCACTTGCATTACCAGATTAAACCCTGAGTACTTCCAAGTGGTCCTTTAAAAATTTCACTAATTTATTTAGCTTATGTTTAAAGCCAGATAGCACTGTTTAACAATATGGGTTGCAACTTAAGTGACTCCCTTAAGGACATGCAGCAGCACAGAGGGGGCAATTGAATTTCATGCCATGATTCTACACTTTAACCTCTTAGATGCTAAAGAAATCAGAATTTCAACTCACATTTTTTAACAGCCAGTATAGTGTAAACAAACTTTGCTTAATAAAGCGCCTTTCCATGCTGAATACTCCAATTTACAGGGAGGCCTGGTTTTCATTGGCTACAGCCTGAATGCTGTCATGTGACCTGACCAGGAGGGAGCCAATGAAGAGCTAAACTTGATATGTTACACTTCAACCTCTGAGCCACTAGGGGGCTATACAGTCTAAGAAGGTGTTTCGAAAGGGGGTGTAATGGTGTTGAAATGCGCAGCTTCAATACAAAACTTTGTTAATATTCATTAGCACAGATTTGGGGGCACATTCAAATTAGTGTCAACAAAGTCATTTAAACTGGACATGCAAAAAAATAATTATAAAACAGTAATGTCATTTGCGAGAGTATGACTGGACTTCTAAAATTTAGATTTTAATTAATGTACCACTACCAAAAATAACATTAGGCCCACTCATGACAATGTTAGGCCCACCCTTTTATCAAAGGTGTGTGTGTGTGTTTGAGTGCGGCAATTGGTGGGTCTGAACTCGCTGTCAAAAATACGAGCAAGCAGGAAATGGTATGGAGGGGATCGATGCTGTGGTGCCATTTCAAAATTTCAGAATCGATATTTACCAATAAACTGATATTTCTGACAGCACTAATTTTAAATCAGATAGCTTTTTAAAATTGTCCAGCACTGTAGAGAAGTTTTATTTAATAAAGAACAGATGTCCAAGTTAATGTATGTCAGCAGTCTGGCCAGGTTTTCTCCAAGAGGGGACTTTCTTCCCAGTTACTGTTCACCTCATCCATAATGGTTTAGATTAGATTTATTATTTTTATTATTAATAGTAGTTGTAGTGATTAATAATAATAATATTATTATTATTTTTATTGTTATTATTATTAGTAGTAGTAGTATTAATAATAATAACAAAATAATTATTATTAGTAGTAGTAGTAGGAGTAGAAGTAGTATTAATAATAATTATTATTATTAGTAGTAGTAGTATTAGTAGTAGGAAGAGGAGGAGGAGAATGAGTAGTATTATTAATAATAATTATTATTATTATTTTTATTATTAATATTATTAGTAGTAGTAGGAGTAGTAGTAGTTTTAATAATAATAACAATAATAGTAATAATTACTATTATTATTATTATTATTTTTATTGTTACTATTATTATTATTAGTAGTAGTAGGAGTAGTAGTAGTTTTAATAATAACAATAATTATTATTATTAGTAGTAGTAGGAGGAGGAGGACGAGTAGTATTATTAATAATTATTATTCTTTTTATTATTAATATTATTATTAGTACTAGGAGTAGTAGTAGTATTCATAATAATAACAACAATAATAATAATTATTATTTTTATTATTATTAGTAGTAGTAGTAGTAGTAGTAGTAGTAATAATAAGAATTATTATTATTATTATTATATATTATTTATTTATTTGTTTATTTATTATAAGATTTATTAATTGCAAGGGGAAATTCAGATGCATACAGAAGAAGAAATAGAAAAACAAGGACAAATCAATTAATAAATCAATATGTATAAATAAATAATAATAATGATAATTCTTATTATTAATACTACAAATCAATCAATATAAATAAATAAATAAATTATAAAGTAGATATGTCAAAATGGTATTTCAAAATAAACTTAACAAACGCCTGACAGCAGTGGGCAGAAAACCTTCCAGTGTGCCCAGGGTGGGTTTACCCTGTGATGGCGCAGGCTTTGTGCTTCTATTGAGCTCAGGTTGCTTCCTCAGTAGACCGCTGTGTAGACCACCACACTGGCTACTATGGACTGGTAAAACATTCCCAGCAGTTTGCTGCACACATCGACATTCAGCTTAGTGGAACTGAGAATTTTCTATTGCATCTTGTTAATATTTTCCTTTAATCCTTATGAGGATTAGTATGCAGAAGTGACTCTACTCCACTGGGCCCTTGAGCAAGACCCCTTAACCTGTGATTGCTTTGTCTTGCGAATGACGTTAATCTGAATCCAGCCCTGCAAGCAGGTCCCCCAATTTACAGGGATAACGTGAGGGTTGGTGGTGGGATTGGCACTCCACCCTCTGTAAAAATCCTCCTGCTGTTCCAGTGTGGTGTTGAGGTTTCACCCGTTGCACTTGGGTCCCAGTCCAGGTGGTGTGGTGGGTGTGGCAGTGTACTGTCAGCGCCTGCTGCCAACCTCTCTTATTAAAGAAGAAGTAAGTCGGGTAACATAAAGGAACTTGCAGTGCCAGATGATTTGGTTTTCTTATCGGTCAGATGTGGCCGACTTCCTCCATTCCTCGTGCTTGTTATTAATGACTTGTGACCCTCTCAGCTGACGTGTCGATTTCTCCATTCAGTTGTGCTAACAGGAATTCTCCCTTTTAACCTTTTTTATTTATTTATTATTATTAATCGTTTCTTTAGGTGACAAGTCTGCCCTTAAATCACTGCTTGGCCCCACTGCTGCCAGGTGACTGCACAGCAGTCTTATCCAAGAATGCCCTCGATAAGAGCCGCTTGCAGCTGTAAATAGGAAATAACCGGGCATGTATGAGGAGCTGTGTTGACACGCCACTCAAGTTCCCCGTTGGCAGGTGGGCGCTTATCTCTGGCGCCTTTCATTCAGCCCACTGTTGCAGTCGGGAATGAGGAAAGAATCTTCTGAAAAAATACTCTCCGGTGTGAGGCAATCTGTTTGCCGTGCGTGCCTGGGATGGAGTGGAGGTGGCTATTCATAGCGGTGTCTCTGTCAGACATTTGAAACTGGGACGATGTGGGGGGGTTCTCTAGTAGGAGCCACACCATGGTGCTGAAAGCTGCTTCATACCCAAATCGGCTAGCATTATTTTGTCATTATAACGAGGCTTTGCCCAGCTGGTGTAGGTGCCATTTGCATGCACAATGTGGCATCGTGTGTTGAATGATGCTCAGCAGCATTTACACCATGTGGAGGTCTGGTATTGATGATTCCACTCAAACTAAAAGGAGGGGGCAGGGCACCATTTACAGCTTCGCCTAGGGCAGCAAAAACGCTAGAGCGGGTCTCTCTGTGCGTCTTTTTCATGCCCTCCCTGTGTCTAAGCTGGCTTTCCTGTATCTCAATCCTCAAGCCATTCTGTAAATCTGCATGGTCTACCACTTCATGATTGAGCTGTTGTTGCTCCTTGGTTCTTCCACATCACGGTGATGGCAGATCTAGCAGAGCAGAACTTTCATGTGCTGACTTGTGGCAAAGGTGACATCCTATGACAATGCCACATTTAAGGCACGACCCATTCTACTGCCAATGGAGACTGTATGGTGATGTGCTTGAGTTCTGCCCCCCGTTAAGAATGGAGCATCTGAACTATCAAATTTGGAGGGCGGTCCGCATACTATTTGAATGTACAGTATGGTGCATCCGTCCCTCCTTCACCCGTTCATACCCAGCACCCTGTCACCCATTCACGCCTAAGGTTATGTTTCAGCCCGGGTTTGTTTCCTGGCTTATGCCTGTTGTCATTTTTTATTATCATTTCTGTTAATGTTGAATTATTTTTTTTCTTATGTAAATGTTGTCAATGTTTATTATTTTACTCTACATCCATCATTTCTTAACCCTACTCATCCCATCTATGGCTAAGGGAGGCTGGTGCCAATTCCAGGAGTGCTGGGCACTGGACCAGACACCAAACTACCTGATGTATCCCACCAAGTCTTCACTACTAATCCCACCACCCTCAGCCCCTCTCCAAGACCAGTACTGCTGACTTCTTACAAACAGCACTCCTCGACCCCCACTGACCCCAATACAATACAATACAATTTATTTTTTTTATAGCCCAAAATCTCACAAGAAGTGCCGCAACAGGCTTTAACAGGCTCTGCCTCTTGACAGCCCCCCAGCCTCGACTCTCTAAGAAGACAAGAAAAACTCCCAAAAAAACCCTAGCATGGAAAAAATGGAAGAAACCTTGGGAAAGGCAGTGGGTGTCAAAAAGAAGGGGATCAATACAATATAATACACAGAACAGAACAATTCCTCAATACAGTATAAAAATAAACATTTTAGAAGTACGGAGCAGAATTTAACAGTAGATGATATCATATAATATGATTTGGATTTGTTTAGAGTCCTGGAGACCTCATTCATCAAGCTGCCTCCCCCATTTGGCCATTCCACAGCTGAAATAGCACTAATCTGATGAATGGACACCTCTTTCCCACTTTTGACAGCCCCCCAGCCTCGACTCTCTAAGAATACAAGGATAAACTCCCAGTATGGAAAAAATGGAAGAAACTTTGGGAGAGGCAGTTCAAGGAGAGACCCCTTTCCAGGTAGGTTTTGTGTGCAGTGGGTGTCAGAAAAAGGGAGTCAATACAATACAATACACAGAACAGAACACAAGTAATCCTCAATACAATACAATAGTATACAAATGTGATGAAGACCACGGAGAGGCTGCTGCTTCATCACCTGAGACCACAGTTTTCAACACACCCTCGACCCTCTGCAGTTTGCATATCAGGAGAAGGTGGGAGCGGAGGATGCCATCATCTATATGCTACACCGATCTCTCTCTCTCACTTGGACAGAGGCAGTGGTGCTGTAAGAATTATGTTTCTAGACTTCTCTAGCGCCTTCAACACCATCCAACCTCTGCTCTTTAGGGACAAGCTGACAGAGATGGGAGTAGATTCATACCTGGTGGCATGGATCGTGGACTATCTTAAAGACAGACCTCAGTATGTGCATCTTGGGAACTGCAGGTATGACATTGTGGTCAGCAACACAGGAGCACAGCAGGGGACTGTACTTTCTCCGGTCCTGTTCAGCTTATATACATAGGACTTCCAATACAACTCGGAGTCCTGCCACGTGCAAAAGTTCACTGACGACACTGTTATCGTGGGCTGCATCAGGAGTGGGCAGGAGGAGGAGTATAGAAACCTAATCACTTTGTTAAATGGTGCGATTCAAACTACCTACACCTGAACACCAGCAAAACCAAGGAGCTGGTGGTGGATTTTAGGAGGCCCAGACCCCTCATGGACCCCGTGATCATCAGAGGTGACTGACTGTGTGCAGAGGGTGCAGACCTATAAATACCTGGGAGTGCAGCTGGATGATAAATTGGACTGGACTGTCAATACTGATGCTCTGTGTAAGAAAGGACAGAGCCGGTT
>NC_041409.2:88497228-88521893 GCF_900747795.2 Erpetoichthys calabaricus | reverse complement strand
TGAGTACGATTTGGAGTTGCTGCAATGAAATTTTGGCAAAATGGACTAGCCTGCAGCATCATCATTTTTTCCCTTTGATTTTCGGGGTGTCTTTGAATTCAGCCCTCTGTAGGTTGATCATTTTCATTTCCATTAAACGATGTGGCATCCTTTCGTTCCTAACACATTACCCAGTGCATATCAGTAGAGATATCTAGTAGGATTTGTTTTCCCATTGAGATCTGATGTGTTTTCAAAGTGTTCCTTTAATTTTTTTGAGCAGTTTTACATGAGTGTATTTGTGTGTGTGCATGCGTGTGTATGTGTGTGTGTGTGTGTGTGTGTGTGTGCGCGTGTGTAAGTGAGCCCTGACAAACCATACCCTTTCTGCTTTGAGAATATCATGTTATGGATGTATGACTTTCGCACATTTTATTTAGACATTAGGAAACACAAGATGGAGAAGATGGACGGATGCTCCGTGCTAAATTGCTTGCTTTGAGCTAAACACTTACCAGGCTTAAAATGAATGGTTTGCTTCTTGTACATGATCTTCCATAGCAGAATGTTGGCAATCAGAATCACTAATGTGATGGTGAAGAGCAAGGAGGCCACCAGCAGAGGTACCCTGGAGAGGCAGGAATCTGGAAGAAGAATCCACATGCAGTTAATCATTGAGTTTGGTGAAATGAAGGCAGTCAATGACTCGGTAACACTGTAGTTTAGGTACTGCAAAAACACATTGATTACTCATTTACTCTTAAGGAACAGGACCGTAACAAACTCTTCTAAAGCATCAGTAGTCATGATATTCACATCTGTGCTGTGAGGAGTATTGACATGCAGCTAAAATGACATGTTAATATGAAGGATACAGGTCTTCCCATAGGAATGAAACATCAGTAAAGAAATCTCCTTAATATCTTTTTGGTTTCTCCTTGACAACAACGAAACCAGAAAGAAATAAAATGGAGATGTTGTCTATTGTCTCCTGTTTCTCAGATTTTTCTTCTGAGGAAAAAATATTCCACAAGCGTCTCCTGTTGAGTTTCAGCGGAGATCTCAGCAAAGTCACACAATGGGCTCAGATCATCCAAATAGTGTCTTGACAATTTTTTTGCCATTTGAAAGTACTTGCATTGTGTGTTCTGTTATATCTGGTGAAATGTATGGACAGAGCAATAAAACACTTTACTGGGATTACAAAACTTGTAGATGCCACATGGGCTGGACTGGCATTGCAGCCAGAAGAGAGGATGGTTCTTTACTCAGACAGAAGGCTCCTAGAAGGCAGGCAGGCATCCTAACCAGGGATGAGAGAGAGGAACCAGACCCAGAAGGGATGGCCAGAATAGATAGATGGCAGCAGCCTCCATGAAGGCGCCCATTTGGGAACCAGCAGGGAATGCTGGAAGATGTAGTCCGGCAATACAGCCCTGCTGGGGACCATGGGTGCCATATGGGGGTGCTGTAGGGAGATGTGCTCCCCAATTTATGGGGATCCAGAAGTACTTACATCGGGCAATTGCCCTGGCACCGGAAACACTCCGTAATAAAAGGGACCGCACTCCCTTACCCAGGCGAGTTGGAGCTGGGAGGACGTAGGGCAACACTCAACTGGAGGAGGGCAGTGCGGTGGTAAGAAGAAGAGAGGTATTGTGAGGAGAGACCACCTATATATTGTATGCTTGTGATACTTTGTGGAAGTGAATTGAATAAACTTTCCATTATTTGAACTCGGGACTCTTTTGTGTTTGGGGGTTTGGGGCTCTCTGAGGCCCTGGTTTCCTTCACAAACTGTAGTCCTTGATTCAGAACAATGCCATTAGTTGTCCTCTTTTATATTGTTGTGCTCCACTTAGGTCGTACTGATTCAAGAAGACAAGGAAGGCAAAGTGTCATAGTGGTTAAGGCTTTGGGTTTCAGATCCTCAGGTAGCGGGTGCAAATCCCACTACTGACACCACCGCGTGACTTCATCTGCCTCTACTCCAATTGGAAAAATCAAAGGAAAGGTAACCAATCAGATCTTGTAAGATACCACAGGTAAGGGCATCAGTGCAATCATAAGTAAGAAAAATGGAAGGCTTGAAAGAGATCACACAAGATGATCCATCCATCCATTATCCAATTCGCTAAATCCTAACTACAGGGTCACAGGGGTCTGCTGGAGCCAATCCCAGCCAACACAGGGCACAAGGCAGGAAACAAACCCCAGGCAGGGCACCAGCCCACCACAGGGCACACACACACACACCCACACACCAAGCACACACTAGGGACAATTTAAAAATCGCCAATGCACCTAACCTGCATGTCTTTGGACTGTGGGAGGTACAAGATGAGCCAGGCTTGTCAAACTGAATTCTCAATTTGCACTCCTTTTTGTTGACTAAAGCTGTTTCTCCTAAGGAATTTTACGAGAAACATCTGTGATAAAGTTGATTTTTACACAAAACATAAATGAGAATCTCTGTGAAGTGTCGTGAGCCATCAAAGATCAACCTTTGAACCATAAAATTTTCTGATGGGGTGTTACTTGGAGCATTGTGAAAATAATAAGAACAAGACATTAAAAAAAAACAGCTTTGTCAAAATGACTGAAAATAAAAATCAGACTTCCAATTTGTTATCCTGAACTAAAAAAATGTAAAACAAGGTTAAACAGATACGTATATAAAATGCATTCTCATGTTTGCCATCAAATCATCCAATGAATGAATGCAGGATCCCACATAGCAGCCTGTCAGGTGCCACCAATCACAATTCAGAAATGTATTTGCATTTGTCAAGCCGCACACACACTACTGTTACTGTTGACCAATAAGACGATGAGGGGGGCGGTTCTTAGTGCTTTATGCTGTGCCTGTAATGTAGTTAACATTCTGTTGAATCTCACAAACACTTTACAGTAGTAATGACTTTAGTAACAGAGCATAATGCTTATTAAACATCAGGTGGTCACAGCAACTCCTGGAGATGAGGCAGGGGACAGCACTGGACAGGGAGCCAGATAAAGGCAAGACTCCATAACTCTCCTACTGGGACTTTAAAATCACCTGCTAATCTTTGGGAATGTGGGAGAAAAACTGGAGTTTCTGTATTGAAAGCCCACATAGACACAGGGAGGCTGTAGAAACTCCACACAGATATTAACCAATGTCGGGTGTTTGGGGGTCATCTTCAGGACTCTCTTCAGAATAATTAGAATGGTAAATGGGGAAAACACGGTCAGTGAGTCTTTCTGCCTTTTCTACCTGTAGAGCAAACCCAGAGTCACTCTTGGTGATGATATTCTCAGGCCTTCTTCTTCTGCTAAGAATCTTGGTGTCCTTTTGGAGTTCCACCCACATAAATCACATTAAGAAACTTCCTGACTTTCACCTCTGCCATGTATCCCATGTTAGCTCATTCCTCCTGAGAAGTTTGGCCATGCTTTTATAACCTTCTGCATTGACTTCTGTAACTCCTTACTGGCAGATGCCCCTTACTAATCTTTTATCACAGCTCCAGTTGGTTCAGAACTCTGCTGTAAGAGTCTTTACAGTGAACGTCAACATCCAGCCAGATCCGCCATCACTTAAGATCCTGTGTCTTATAGGATGGAATACAAATTTCTTTTATTAATCCAAAAAGCTTTAAATGGCCTGGCACCGGAATAGACCAGTAACCTCCTCCATCTCTACGGTCCTGTCCACCCACTAAGATCCACCTGGCAATCTTGTAACCACTATGATTCACCACGTTTATAATGATGGGTTAAATACGGATTGCACATTGACGCCAAACTGCCTTCCTGCAAGCCATAGAACGATGGCACCTTTGGCAGTGCTTTGTCATCCTTCGTTCTGTTTCATGCTTAGGGACAAATTAAAAGTCCATCATTGTTTTCAGTTGCTGCAATTCTCCATAGCTGGGGCTGCAGACTGACAGAAGTACTACTGTGGGGGGCACAAAGGGGCAGACAAGGGTGCTACATAATAGAAAGCAATGCGGTTTGATTCGCCAATAACCCCCTTCATCCTTCAAACCACAGACTGAATCAGAACTTCACACAAGTCTGGTGTCTCCCCTCTGGCCCCTCACCTTCACACCCACCCTATCTATTTAGCAACTCAGTTGTGACGAATATGAAACCCCACCTCCACACCTGATGCGTTAAACACCCCCACCCAATTGTGGTATCCCTGCTATGGTAAACTAAACCCTCCGGTTCTTAGCCCACTGCATATGTAATACCCTAAGGGATTCAAAGCCCACTCTCCCAATGTACACCTCTTGAAATTAAAGCAGCTCAGTGACAATGTGACTCAGCTCAGGAGGTTGTTCAAAAGTGGCCTGACAAGGAGTCTGTCTGATACGACACGGCCATGGGGTAGCAGTGGGCATGTCATCATCATCATTGACTTAATGTACTTACCCAAACACCCCCACCCCCTCAACTGAACTGATGTCTCCCACCACAGTCTGGTACTGCACATTGAACAGACAGCCATCAGCTTACCTTTGTGACATCCGCACTTTGTGTTGTGGGTTCGGTTGCCAGGGGTGACGGTGATAAAATCAAAGGCTTGACAGCTGTCACAAAAGAGAGAAAGAAGAAGAAGAGTCAAAGCGCATTTGTCTGTGGCTGAGAAGGTGCTGTCTCTAGTGCTTCCCACTTGGCAAAGGAGTAGGGGGGATTTTAACACACCTTATCGCTACTGGCCCCGCAATGTCTGACCTCCACTCAAAGGTCACGAAACGCCTGAGCATCCTCTTGTCCCGTAAAAAAAAGGTAAAATCTCACAAGAAGATGCTGGGGTTGGGATTCTTCTAGAAGGTTCACCTGAGTGAAAGCCCCTAAGGGGCAAGCAGCGTAATGTCTAGTCCTTGTGTGCCCAGGTCTTGACAATACGTGCTGCTTCAGTCTTTTGTTTAACCAACTTTATTCTGTATAGTTTCATTATGTGCTGCGAGATGCTGTAAACATGAAATAGTGCATGCACTGTTAATACATATTGTACATTTTTCAATAGATAGATAGATAGATAGATAGATAGATAGATAGATAGAGATAGATAGATAGATAGATAGATAGATAGATAGATAGATAGATAGGAAAGGCACTATATAATAGATAGATAGATAGATAGATAGATAGATAGATAGATAGATAGATAGGAAAGGCACTATATAATAGATAGATAGATAGATAGATAGATAGATAGATAGATAGATAGATAGATAGATAGATAGATAGATAGATAGATAGATAGATAGATAGATAGATAGATAGATAGATAGAAAAAATATTCTGAGTTTGTTTCCTGACCACTCACAGAAGTCCAGAGATTTTATTTCTATACCTATTTAAGACTGGTCAAATTACAATGGTGCCCAAGAGAAAATCCTAGTCTGATGATGGGATAGTTTGAGAGATGATACATCTATGGCTATAAATATAAAGGAGGGAGGAAGATGAACTACCAATTACAAAGACAGAAAGACGACAAAAAACCAAACCAAAACCATCCATCCATTATCCAACCCTCTGAATCCAAACACAGGGTCACGGGGGTCTGCTGGAGCCAATCCCAGCCAACACAGGGCACAAGGCAGGAACCAATCCCGGGCAGGGTGACAGCCCACCGCAGGACACACACAAACACACCCACATACCAAGCACACACTAGGGCCAATTTAGAATCACCAATCCACCTAACCTGCATGTCTTTGGACTGTGGGAGGAAACCGGAGCGCCCGGAGGAAACCCACACAGACACGGGGAGAACATGCAAACTCCACGCAGGGAGGACCCGGGAAGCGAACCCAGGTCCCCAGGTCCAAACCAAAACCACCTGAACGCATTGAGCATTTTAATGAACACAGGTGTCAAACTGGATCCAGAGAAGGTCGCGTGGCAGAGCACCTGCAAGGAGTTTAGGGTGCAGCCTTTATAGCCTGTGTATTGATAGGATTCTTGGGACAGGTTTGTGAAGGTAGTATTCTAACATAATGCAGGTCTTCCTAATGAAGGAATGGCATGACAGAATGATTTGCAACATAAGGTGGAGCAAAATCTGGGCACTCTCTTTGTAATGCAGTGCTCAGGCCATGAAAGGGGAGTTCTGCTGCCCCAGGTTTGCACTCCTAATCCTGACAGTCATGTGTGAAGTGTCTGCATGGCCTGGTCTCTGGACACTCAACTTTTCCACCACAATTACAAAGACACTCACATCACTCTACATTTGCCCTCTGGGAGTGAGTTTGCCTTGTTTGTACAGTAGTTCATGACTGGCACTGGTCATTGGCAGCACTGAACTGTACAAACAGGTGGGTAAATGGATGGGTGGACTCTGAAAGGAACTATACAATACATTAAGATGATGGGAGGATGGTATTAATAAAGTCATTTGCTTTCAGGTCTCTAAAAATGAGAGCATTAAAATTCATCAATAAAAAGTGTGCTATATAAACATAGGCTGCTAACAGAAGAAAAGTGTGTACCATTTTTAAGTTTTGCAGTTAATTGAGCATTGTTGTATTTTTAATTTTTTGGCATTTGTAATCTAAATTGTCTGCACCTGATATATCAAAGGCACGCCATCAGACTTGGCAGCTTTACAAACCGCAGCAGCAGCAGCAACAGCAGCAGCAGGATGACACTGAGCAATGTGTAGACTTGGCCAGATCTGCACACCCCAGCTTATGGTTTCCAGTTCCGCCTATTCAATGTACTTTCACTTTCTCCTTCTCTCTTGATGGTGACAAGAAAGGTGGCCAATGATCAGAATTTTACTCTTGCTCACGCTCAGCGGTTACTTACTCAGTCAGTGGCCTGCAGTTCCCAGCCGGTGTGTCTGAGAAGGTGTTGGGTGGACAGGGGACACACGTATATGTGAAGACATTGCTGCCTGCAAAGAGGAAGAAAATATAATCACATTCTGAGTGTCACGTTTTGGCCAGAGCTGAAGCAGCGCCGAATCCATCTTCTTCCCTGGCCTAATCAGGCATCTTCCATTAAGCATTATTAATCTTGACATTCTTTAGATTTGTGGCATTGGCATTGTTCTAGGACTACAGTTTGCTGCATGTTTGATGTCTGTTCTAAAAACAGCTTGGCAGTAGAGCAATGGCACCAGGTGACAGAGAAGAGAAAAAGAACAGAATTGGGTCAGTAACAGTTCATAATTATTGAATGATGTATACAGTATATTGTAGGCGCCAAGTTGGATGGACAGACATTCAGGCCAGGTTGGTTGATGAAGTCTTTCCTGGCGGGGAGGCCCTAGTGAATGGACAGGAGGAGATTTTTCATCCGGAACAATTTCTTCTCCATCATAATAGATGGCAAAGCTCCTCTGGCATGGACCCAGTATGGACACCCAAAGGTATCCATGGGTTTTGTAGTCCTGAGGAACAACCACATTGGGTCCTTGGGTGCTGTCAGAGGACTCTACAGAGCGATGAACTCCCTGTTTCAGAAGTGCTTCTGCCATTCAGTGCTATGGCACCAGAACTACTCCCGGGGCCAACATTAAAGGAAGCCATTCAGCCTCCTCCAGTTGAGCTAGAGTCAGGAGGCAGAAGGGGACACTCACCTGGAGGAGTGGAAGGAGGGAAAGGAACAGAATATTACTGGTGGCTATATAAGTAGATCTTGTTCATTTGTAAAGGTACTGTCTTTAATAAACAAAATCCATCAAAATCACCAACTTTTCAGGTGTGACATAAAAGACATCTCTTTTTAATGAAGATTGAAACACTTTTATGGTGTTCCTGCTTTCTTTATTTGGCTCCAGTCCTTCTCCTTTGTCCATCCTTTAACTCCAGACCTTTATAATTTACACCTTCTTTTCTTGGCCCTTGTTCTTGCATGCTATTGGGCCACTACCCTTTGTTGTGTTCCCACCCACTCTCATAGGCCACTCCCCTTGAGGGATGCTTTCTTGTGTTACTAGAACCCCACCTTATTAGGCCCCCCCCCTTTTCCAGATCCATACCTTCAATGCTCAGCTGCTCTCCCTCTCGACACTGTGGCCTCGGCACACACAGATTCTGTTCTTTACTCTCAAACTCAAACCCGTCTTTGCACTGGCACTCGGCGTTCGAGGTGGGTGTGCACGTTTTCTTATACAGGACGTTATTTTCTGTTGAGAGATGGGGAAGGTTTTGTGAGCAGAGTGGTTTGTGTTCCTCAAATGTGTTTAAATGTCCTTGGCAAATACCTGACCTGGAGCAACAAGGCATGTGTTGTGAATTATAGGAGTTCAAGGGTGTAGCAAAGTTGACCCAAAAATGACTTATGGGTACTTTAGTCTTTAGAGGTGATTGGGTGGCCTTTGAATTTACTGTTTATTGTAAAATGCGTCCATATTTGTAAAGTGTGAGATGATGGTGTGTTTTATGAATGGGTCTATCAACTTTGTAAATAAAACTCAACATTCTATGTGAGTGTGTGTGTGTGCATGTGTGTCTGGTCCCTTCAAGCAATCTGATTGTCCAGTTTGGCTTTACTCTGATTTGGTTTGTTTTATTTTGATTGCTCAGTCAAATGCGATCGAGACGGGAATTGGCGGGCAAGAGGAGGAACGCTGAGAGTCACCTTCAAAGATGGGAAGTATTTACAAGAATACGAATGAAGTTTAAGGTAATGAGGGCCCAGCGGCCAGGAGGTGAGCAACGCGCCTCAAAAAAACTGAGCCTGAGAAGCAAGCTTTATGGGCATGCGATTGAGATAGGACTGCCGGCTAAGAGAAGTCAAGACACATTAGGATATTGAAGAAAGGTGTAGGAGGACATGTAGGGTACATGGCAGGCAAGAGATCTCAAAAATCAAATATTTTTACATTTATTCTATTGCCTGTCTTCTGCAGGTAACGTAGCTAGTATAACAGAACCAAGTCAGAGCTTTTTTTTCTTTTGAATTTTCTTGCTTTATAGTCATTCAGACCAAAGAGAGTGTGTGTACGAGTATATTTATTTATTTATTTACTTATCTACCCATTTATGTATTTATTCATTTATTTAAAGAGCTTCCATTAAGAGCCAAATTTCCATATCTATCTATCTATCTATCTATCTATCTATCTATCTATCTATCTATCTATCTATCTATCTATCTATCTATCTATCTATCTATCTATCTATCTATCATATAGTGCCTTTCATATCTATCTATCTATCTATCTATCTATCTATCATATAGTGCCTTTCATATCTATCTATCTATCTATCTATCTATCTATCTATCTATATCTATCTATCTATCTATCTATCTATCTATCATATAGTGCCTTTCATATCTATCTATCTATCTATCTATCTATCTATCTATCATATAGTGCCTTTCATATCTATCTATCTATCTATCTATCTATCTATCTATCTATCTATCTATCTATCTATCTATCTATCTATCTATCTATCTATCTAACATATAGTGCCTTTCATATCTATCTATCTATCTATCTATCTATCTATCTATCTATCTATCTATCTATCATATAGTGCCTTTCATATCTATCTATCTATCTATCTATCTATCTATCTATCTATCTATCTATCTATCTATCTATCTATCTATCTATCTATCTATCTAACATATAGTGCCTTTCATATCTATCTATCTATCTATCTATCTATCTATCTATCTATCTATCTATCTATCTATCTATCTATCTATCTATCTATCTAACATATAGTGCCTTTCATATCTATCTATCTATCTATCTATCTATCTATCTATCTATCTATCTATCTATCTATCTATCTATCTATCTATCTATCTATCTATGACCAATGAAAATTCATTACTCCCATTCAAAGCATTAGACCCTCTGGGTGGGTGGGCATCTTTCTTAAATTTCAGCTATTAAAAATTAGTTATACAAGATTGAATGAATAATTCAATGTGTATTCTGGGGGCAAAAGACTTCATTCCCTAATTGTAGATCAGGCCGCCAAGGAAGGGTCTCAAGTAGCAGCATCTTGGAAGGGAGGCCAGCGATAACCCGCTCTGTCACGGGTATTCATATTAGTGGATGGACAGTTGAGGATGCACCAGAAGACATTACTTGTTCCCCAAGAGGGCCAGTGATGTTACTCGATCTGCTTAGGGGAAATTCGGGAATATGGTCCCATTTATGTTATCAGATTTTAGGATGTCCCAGAAGTGCTGCAGGGATGGGACTTTAAAGGACTTTCTCCTCCCAGTTCAGATGAATGTGTAGTTGGGATCGGAGCAGTCAGTGAGGGCTTGGCTGGCAGGATGACCAGTGGCCAGGATGAGGTAAGAGGTGTGTTGGTGAGTGTGCTATGAATGCTTAGGTCTTGTTTTATCTCTGCATTGTTCTTTTTCCTGCTACTGTTATTCATATGTTTTGTGAATAAATCTTATTTTTATTTTAGTTCAGCGACCTACTCTACAGTACCTCTCCAGAGCCCACAAGTGTACAGCTGATAGAGGTCACATGCTTCACATCTTCAGAGTTGATTGTCTTTGAAGTTTGAATGTTCTCTCTGTATTCATGCAGGTCTTCTCTATACTCTGTCCTGGGGTGGCCTGGCAGTTGGTGGGCTCCCATTCCTCATTACCCTATAATTGTATGAAGGTGCTAAGAAAATCAAGGTAGGAATAGGTTCATAAAACTGGTAGATCTCAAAGATACGTGTGCTCAATTGAATGTCAGCTCTAAACTGTCCAAGTAGAAGTGGTAGGTCTGTGCTTGAGGGAGCCCACGATGGCATGTAGGATACTCCCTATTTGTAAAAATACATTTCTCATTTTTACCACGTACTTGTGTAAAGTGTAAGTCCCCAACCGAGCCTCTCCTCAAAGTAATGGTTAGCCGTACCTGATTTGCATTCCTTGCAGGGCAGGCATTCAGTCTTCTGGCTGTTTGAAAAGTTGTCTGTTAGGCAATGGAGGAGAGTATTGCTGCCATCACCTTTCTGAGAGGATACTGTTAAACAAAAGAGACACAGTCCTTGAGTCGTACAGAAGAAGGTAAACAAAACAGTAATGTGTGCCATCCTAAATCACTATGGAAGATACACCTCAGTAGACATCCATTTGTTTGTGTCTTTATTGAGACAAAAGCCTGTCACAGCAGCAATTAGAATAAACTCCACATATCTACAGACGACAACATGAAAACCTCCATGCTGAAGGTAAACAGGGGCTATTGTGGAGTGGGGCTGCAGTGCAACTAACAGGCTACTATTTTATTATTTGTCCATTTATTAAACCACACTTCATGGAACAAGCAGTGGTGTCAAGTACAAAGACCAGAAAGAAATCTGGCTGAGATATATGTATAAATATTGTGTCGGATGGCCGGGGCCCCAGTGATGGAAGGACCAGGGGAGTGGGCCTTCCCTGGAACACTAGATGGCAACCCCCCTGGCTCACAGCTGGGGACCGTAGCCGCCGCCAGGGGCTGCCTGGACAGTTCCTGAGCCCTGGGCTGGAGCACTTACGCCATACCTGGTCTAGGAACATCTGGAGCACTTCTGAGTACAAAAGGGGCCGCCTCACTCCTTCTGGAGAGCCAGAGTCGAGAGGAGGTGAATGAAACTTGTTGGGAGAGCAGTGGAGGCGGCAGAGAAAGGAGTGAAGAAGGAAGGAGAGGACTGTGCATTCGTGTTGGTGCTTTACTTTGAGTTGTGGATTGTGAAAAAGAAAACGTGTGTTGTGTGGCAACTCGCTTCTCTGCCTGTCTGTGTCAGGTTAGGCCGACTGTATGCACCCTGGCGGTCCACAATATATACGCCCTCCATCCAGGTCGGAACATCAGTCCTTATCCCAAATGGTACTCACAATACACACACACACACACATATATCTTTACTGTATGTAAAGTGTGTTTTTATATACATATATGTATATATGTCTATATATACTGTATATACAGTAATATATATATATACATATATATATATGTGATTGTTATAAGGTTTGCATTAAGAAATATTCAAATATGAGCATGATTCAAATATATAAATGTGTGTATTGGGCCAAACATTAGCAAAACTCTGTAATATGGACAATGAATATTAACATGGACAAAAAAACCCCTTAAGGAAAGGGTTACTAGGAGGATTGCGTTCCCTGAATTTCCACACCATTTTCTCTACTTCACAAAAGCATGTACGGTGGATTCAGAAAGTATTCAGACCCCTTCACTTTCTGCACATTTTATTGTGTTGTAGATTTCATTTTAAATGGACAAATTTGTAATTTTTGTACAGCAATTTACACTCAGTAACCCATATTCACAAGGAAAAGCATATTTTCAGAAAGGCCTGCATATTAATTAAAAATCAAACACTGAAATCTCTCATTCATAGAAGCATTCACACTCTTAACTCAGTGCTATCTAGAAACTCCTTTGGCAGCAGTTCCATCCTCATGTCTTCTCGGTTAGCCTCTAGAAGTTTTGCACATCTGAATTTAAGCAGCTTATCCCATTCTTCCTGGCAGATCCTCTCAAGCACCATTAGTTTGGGTGATAGGCGTCTGTAAACGGCCATCTGCAGCTCTCTCCACAGATGTTCTATGGGCTTTGGGTGGGCCACTGAAGGACACTCAGAGACTTGTCCTGATGCCACTCAGCATTATTTTGCATTAAACAGCTCACACAATTACCAGCGTCACACATGGGTGTTTGGGGATCACCTTCAGAGCTCAGACCAAGCAGGTTTGCTAACTGTTCGGCCTCTTCCTCCCGCAGTTCTGAGAAGACACCCAGTGAGGTCACATGACATATACAGAGTAGGCTTCGCCCCTTCTGGTCCCAGTCTTTTAAAAGATGATCGGCCCTGGCAGGAGGTGTCCTTTTTTTTGAGGATGAAGCTCCCAGTTTCTGACCCCGACTCAGATCGGGCCTAAATTATAAAGACTACATTAAGAGGCATTAGAAGAAGCCAGAGACGGCATTTTGTTTTTGTTTGCACTTGTTTATTTGATCTCAAAAACTAAACAGGGTTGCCTGGTTGGCTTGTGAAGATATTTTGGGTGATTACACCCATCGATCAGAGCTACCCTAGCTGCACCTGATTCAGGCTCAGAGCTTGATGTGATTGGGTCAATGACAATACAAATGAAGGTGACGAGAATATAATAGCAGTGGTCTGTGAGACCGACGATCAACCCCCCTAATCTAACGCAAAGAAAGTGATGTGCCCCGATGAGGTGTCCTCACAATGTAATCATTTTCACACGTAATGCGGATAAGGAAGCACACTGACTGTGACATACTGTATGTAGTAAATGTTAAACATTCTAAAATGAACATTATTAACATGTATTAATAAGAGCTGAGGCAGTAGATACGTGATTTGAGATAAATTAAATTGAGGTCCGCTCACATGCTGGCTACTGGAGGGTAAATGATGGAATGAAACTCACCTGACATGTCTACTGTCATGAAACTGGAGCACGTTGGTGTGTGCCCTGGACAGAGCACTCAGTCATGCAGTTGTGTTTGGTAAATAAGCCAAATAATTATGGAAAATGTCACAGTTCACAAACACAATGGTTGTTGACCCTCCATGATATTTATCCCTGGAAAAAAATGTTCTGCTGAATGAAAGAAGTCCCCATGACACACCTGCTGGGAGTTTATTGTTACTTCCGGATGGCTTGAAAGTTTGAAATACAACTGAAATAACTGGAAATTAAAACAAACTAACAAATCATTCGTGATTCAGGACAAAGCAAATGGACAATGGGTGTGAAAACGAGTGAAGAGTCATTGATGACCACCTATCCACTATAATGATAAACAGGACCCCAATTCTGTTTTCCCCCATGCCGTTCTCTGACTCAGATGTGAACTCTTTAATGCCCAGTGCTAGAAGTATTTTGAACCGTAGGTTACCTTGGTATTACAGCGCCATGGGAAGGATCCTCTGATTACATTTTGTGTCTTAGCTTATTTCATTGGGCTCGCTGAATAATTTGAAATATTTGTGACTTCCTTAAATGTCACTCTGGATAAGAAAGTCCTCCTCACCTAACCCTTTAAACTTTACAGGGCTTACATGTATGTGGCGGTAAAGATGCTCTCCTTAAATGTTATGTCAGCCTCTTCCCTAACTTCAGGCCACAAAGCTCCCCTGGGGCTCGGTCATATTCCCATTGAGACTTTACACGTGTGTATCTAACGTACATTATGGCTTCCCTGTCTACCTTGTGATACGCCAGTTTGTCATTGCACACTGGGGTTACCCAGCAATCTCAGCTACAGCCAGTGTGTTGGCATAGCATTTGGATCATGTCTGCCAGTATATAAAGGCTGAATGTCCTAGCGCTACATGTCTTGTTGATTTGGTGAAACATAACGTTTAAAATTTGAAACTGACAGATCGTCAGGTGTACCATACTGCATAATATTGAGCTTGACGGCTTAAAATTACAAACACAGAATTTCCGAAATTGAAGAATATCAAGCGCAAGTTAATAACAAGCTTCATATTCCACAAAAAAGTTGTTATGTTGTCCGGCAAAGCAATCAGTGCTTAACTCGATTGAGTTTTAACGTAAAATGCCAAACTTTTTAAAGGTTTCCGTCAAATGCACTCTTCCTAATTCTACGGTTGCATTTCACAGTAAGGAGGTCATGGGTTTCTGTCCCGGGTCCTCCCAGCATGGAGTTTGCAAAGCGCTTTGAGTAGTGAGAACAGTGCTATATAATTGTAAAGAGTTATTAGTATTGCTTTGCTTTGAGTGTCAATGGCTGATCGTCGTCCTCATGAATTAACGTATCTCTCAGGACTGAAGCGTGTGAGTGGAGGGCCAACAAATCGTATGAAGAGAAGTGCGGAGACAAGGCTCTCATTCAAGTGTCAATTCGATTCATTTGTGATAAACCCAACCATATTCGCACTCACTTGATGAAACTGGAGTACAACTAAGAGGCTGCAGTTTTTCAGACTGTTTTTTGATGAGGTACTGATGGAATCCGTGAATCTGGATCACTGTAGACCAGTTGTCATGGCCGAGGTGCACATACCATCACGAAAACACAGCCAAGCTGCAACTGTTCCAAAATGCTGCGTCTGGACGTTTGACTGGCACACGTTAGCGCGACCGTGTTTCTCCTGTGGTAGCCTCTCCTTTTTGGCTTATGGTCCGTTATGGGGTTGATTTTAAAATGTGCCCTTGTTTGTTTTTATGTACGTAAATGGGTTGGCACCTTCCTGTCTCACTGAACTTTTACACCTTTACATTCCATCTCGCCAACTTAGCTCGTTCTTAGTAATTTCGAGGACACAACTAACACTTCGAGGTGAGTGAGCTTTTGCAACAGCCACTTCTACCTGCTGATGGTCCGGCCTGCTGCAGCTTTAAATCCTAGTTGAAAACATATCTTTTCTCTTTGGCTTTTAATTGGGATTGGTCTGTTTAATATTTTTACTGTATTTTATGTTTAATGTGTTTTGTTTAACTTTATCCTGGTTTAGAAAGTTGTTCCTTATTCCTTATTTATTGTAATGTATAGCACATTGGTCAATGTTGGTTGTGTTTTATAAATAAACTAAACTAAACTACCATATATACTCATGTATAAGTCGAGTCTTCAAACCCGAAAAATCAGACCCCGTCTTTTACGCCCGTTCAGAAATATGACACTTCAATTTTTTGTTTACATCTTTTTTCCTCCTCCAATCTCACATCAGTTTCTCAGACGCGTCAAATTTTGTTACAGCAGCGCAGCCACCAATTTCTTTCGCCACTTCAATGACTTTTAATTTAAAACCAGCTTCACATTTTCTTCACTCCATCGTAGATAAGGGATGCTCTTACAATAAGGGTGAGGGTGTGAGATACAAAAACCACAAAACAGTGCAAACGTCACTTCGGAAGAGTTCAGGTATTACCGCGTAGTCACAATACATAAAAAAAAGGCTGTGTGCTCCGTGGTGACTCTCTCAAGTGGGCGTTAGCATATCGTAATCTCTTGGACCAATAGCGTGAGTTATCTGCATTCAATTTATACGACCGACACGACATTTATACGGTAAAATCAAGTCCCGACTTATCCGCGAGTATATACGGTAAGCAGCCGGGGTGAAGAGAAGACCTTGGGGTCAGAGCCGTGCCGGTGCTGTTATTTTGCACCCTAGGCCAAGCTTATTAGTGCACCCCTTGTTTTACTAATAAGTTACTTTTTTGTTTTAAATTGAAATTATGGAAAAAGGAAGCAACAATTTAAATTGACACATTCATTACACAAATAAGTTTCACATAGATTACATAACCAAAATGTAATTGTTCTTGCCTTCTGCTTCGATCCAGTGTGAAAGCTAAGTCCTATTCAATAGAAACTGTCGTCAGGTCTACAAGTCGGTTTTGTGTCTTTGTTGAGCCCAAGTAAGTTTGGATACGGAGACACAAAGCCCTTAAAACGCGAGAGTTAGCCGCAACATCTGAAGTATTAAGCCGGTATGTATATCTTTCTAACTCTGTCTCATTTTATTTTATTTTCTTATTTTGTAATTATCGGTTTATAAATAAAAACAATTGTGGCATACGGCTAAGTACCTGGCCCAGCCGGAACACCTCTACGTTGGAAAGTTGAGGGAAGGGAGCGTATTCAGAGCATTAATTCCATTGGAGCACTAGGTGGCAGCCAAACCCCCCCAAACCCAGCCATCCCGGGGTTGCAGTGGTGACTCAGGCTCCTGCCGGGCTCCATGGGAGCTGGAGTTTGGTGCAGCCCTGTTGGGTTCCGTGGGCGCCGCCAGGGGGTGCTGTACCTACTGCTGAGCCCTTAATTTCAGCACTTCTGCCACACCTTGAAGTGCTGTCAGAATTAGGGTAATGAGCACCTGGAGCACTTCCGGGTGCCTTATCAAAGGAGCCAGCAGCCACTACTCCGAAAGCCAGAGTCAGGTGGAGGTGGAAAAAGCTGGCTGGAGGAAGAGTGGAGGCAAAGACAAAGAGAAAGGAGGAAGAAGAAGAGGTAAAGTGTATTTTGTGTTTGTGACTGTGCTGTACACGTGGGAAAAGGGGGAAAGCGTTTCCCACGGGGAAAAAAGGAGAATAAAAAAAATGTGTGCTGGACTCATGTCCCGCGTCTGTCTGTGTCAGGGTCGGGGCGGCTGGTGGTCCACAAAATACAAACCACCTCAGAGCGCAAACAACGGTTCTCTATCGAACAATGGGACTCAAGGCCAACCGAGTGTTCGGTGGGCTAACCTGTGTGGCTGAGTTTTACCCTCCCCTTATGATCTGCACCCTAGGTGAATGCCTTATTTGCCTTAATGGTGGCGCCAGCCCTGGGTGGGAGTGGACGTATTTCTGCACCTCCTGTTTGTGTTGCCCTTCCACTGGCCTGTGGCTTCAATTTATTTCCACATCTCGTCACAATAAAAATGGATTGAGAGGCTTTAACTTGGCCTGTCCACACGAACAAGTCCCTTTGAGTCCTATGAAAAACATTACAGTGACGACTGAAAATTTTCAAAGTGTTGGCTTAGTATCAAGCTGGATAAACAAACACACCATGCTTGAAGTCTCAGACCCTTCAACACGTTTTCCTTTAGAACAAAGGCAGTCCTGGTGGGCTCTAATGGCTACAGGTTTTTGTTCCAAAGCCAGTTTCTTAACAACGAGTCCATTCTCGCCATTGAAGCACTTATTACTCAAATGACATTTTAAAGCTACAATTCTCTTGTCTCACCTATTAGGATTTCCCACCCTTAATTGCTTATTTTACCCCAACACAGCTGAATTTGTGGGTTGTAATGCCTCCTTATTAGCAATAAGATGCAAGTGATAAAGGAACAAGCAGTTCTCCATCTTGCTCATTTTCATTTACACTTTTAAACTGAAGGGAAGAAAGTGGACAGAGAATTACTCCTCCGCTTCATTTGGATGATATGAATCACCTGACGTGGCAGAATGAAAACCCTAACAAGCCATCACATTAAATAAGGTCTCTTATTGATAAGGATCAGTTTCTGACTAAGCCATCCAGTTGGAACAAAAAAACCGCAAGCCTTTGCAGACCCCTAATTTAGAACAGCTTGTCAAACTCAACTTTAATGCACCTCAGAGCAATGGGGGACACACAGAAATCAGAATTAAAGGCTTCAATGGTTGGTAAACTCTATAAATGCAGATGTGTAGCCAGTGCCCTGGCTATGAAGTTATGGATCTGTGGAGCCATCTGGAAGGTTGCCGGTTCAAATCCTGTTACTGGCAGAAGAGATACTACTCCATTGGGCCCTTGAGCAAGGCCCTTAACCTGAACACTTCACAAGTACAATGGCTGACCCTGTGCTTTGGCCTTCAAAGGTCTTGCAAGAAGACAATTTTGCCTCTGGGATTAGTAAAGTATGAGGGGTCTTCAATAATTTATCTACCTCAGTAGGAAAGAAAACAGTTTACAAAAAATGTTTGTTTTATTTTTCAATCTAGCCCCCTGCTAACTCCATACACTTCATCCACTTTTCCTGCAGTAACCCCTTCTGTGGTGGCTGGCCGGGACGCCCCTGTGTTTGGAGGACCAGGGAAGAGGGCATATTCAGGGCAAACCTCCCCCAGAACATAAGAGGGCAACCCCCCTGGCTCACTGATTAGAAACTCAACCCTGCTGGGGCCCGTGCCCACCGCCAGGGGGCACCTGGGCAGTTTCTAAACCACACCCAGAAGTGCTGCCGGAAGAGGATCTGGGAGCACCTGTAGCACTTCCGGGTGCCCTATAAAGGGAGCCAGAGTCGGGAGGAGGAAGACAAAGCTTGCTGGGAGAGGAGTAGAGGTGGCAGATCGGACCGAGGGAAGGAGAGAAGAAAGTGTCTAAATGAGTGTGTGTTATTGTGAGGTGCTAATTAGGTACTGTGCCGTGGGGAGAAAGAAAGGCTCCCCGACTGTAAATGAATCGTGTGCTGTGTGGCAAACTTGTGTCTGCCTGTCTGTGACAGGTTAGGGCGGCTGTACGAGCCCCGGTGGTCCACACTTCTGTTTGACCTTCAAAGCAGCTGTGATGTCTTCCTCACTTGAAAACCATTGTCCACTGTCAGATTTCTTCAAATCTCAGAAGAGGAAATAATCTGAGGGTTGCCAGCTCAGGACTGTAGGGTGGATGGTTCAGCTGCTGGAAGCCACCTTCTTGGATGGCAGCCTGTAATTGATGTGACATGTGAACCGACACATTGTCGTGAAGATGCAGCAGGCCTGCTGGGAGTTTTCCTCGTCTTTTCTCCTTGATTGACTCTCTCAAAGCGATCATTGTGTTGACGTAACTCTCCCCAGTTATGGTTGTCTTGTGTGGCATGAACTCCAGAAGCAGAAGTCCTTCACTACCCCAAAAGACAGTTGCCATTTTTTTTTCTGCAGATTTTTCTGTCTTGAACTTTTGTTGGTGTGGTGATTTGTGCTTCCGCTGCACTGACTCTATTTAGGACCCAGAACCTCAGTGACAGACCCAAGTCTCATCTTGAAAAAAAATTCACTTGGTTCTTCACGGAGCATCTCCATGTTCTCCTGACAGCACTGGAGCCTCGCGGCCTTCTGACATGGCATCAGCATTCTTGGAACCCATCTTGCTCTGACCTTTGATGTGCCCAACTTTCCATTAAATTTTTTTCCAAACTGTATCTATCGAGATGCCCATTTCCTCAGCTATTTGGGAAACCTGAATTCGTCTGTCTGAAAAAATTAAATCCTCAACTTTCTGGCACATTTCTACAGTATGGAAGTTGCTTCCACAGGACATCCAGTGTAAGGGTCATCTTGAATGGACTCTCTACCCCACTTAAACTGCTTGCTCCAAAATTGTACTTTGTAGGATGATGGGGCAGACTCACTATAGAGTGCGGTCCTGTGTTCATGGATCTCCTTTGGCTTTTTCCCTTCTTTTGTGAGATATTTTATCACTGACCGTTGATCCAAATCTAGCATTTTCTTGCATGATTCTCATGAGGACCATCCTGATCTCCTGTCTTTTGGAATGTTAGACTCGCACTGTGCATGAGTAACCTCGGGACATGTCACACCAATCCCAGACTTGCTTGCTGCTTTCTTTCATACTCAGGTACTTAAATTATCAATCACCGCCCATATGTCAAAAAAAATTCAAAAGTACGGGTGCAGAAAATGGATGGATGGACAGATACTATTTTCTGATTAATTGAAATGGACATTTTTTTTTGACAGGCCTTTTCTTGCTTGCTCGCACTTGCTGGCACCACATAAATATGCAGAGCTTACTATTTGGAGATGTTTCGGAGTAAATTACATCACTGAAAGGAGCTGCAATTCGCTTTATTAGACTGAAACTCTCACCACAAAGAAAAACATTGTCAGTGTCGAGATCACAGTAAACATCACAAAGGCTTCACTCTTGGGACCTAACGAAGAGAACATTGCCTTAACAGCCTCACCAGCCTCCACACAGCTGACTGTACAGGGTGGTCCAGATCTAATTATGCAATTATGCAATTTTCATTACGCTATAACTTATTAAGTTTATTGCATAGAGAATTCACCTAAAATGATTTTTTTGCTGATAGATGGCAGCACCTGCCCTGCATTCGTTTATTGCAAGATATTTCAAACAATTCTTTTGTCTTGCATTGTTTCCTGCATTGCATTAAAAGTTGCATAGTTAGATCTGGACCACCCTATAGAGTACCCCTCACCAGAGACGCTTCCTTAAAGAAAGACAGCGCATGGCTAACCACAGCACCCAGCACTGGCCTGAGAAACAACATGCAAAGAGGAGAACGCTGGGGTACATCACCCATCCATTTTCCAACCCTCTGAATCCGAACACAGGGTCAAGGGGGTCTGCTGGATTCAATCCCAGCCAACACAGGGCGCAAGGCAGGAATCAATCCTGGGCAGGGCACCAACCCACCGCAGGATACACACACACACACCCACCAAGCACACACTAGGGCCAATTTAGAATCACCAACCAGCTAACCTGCATGTCTTTGGACTGTGGGAGGAAACCCACGCAGACACGGGGAGAACATGCAAACTCCACGCAGGGAGGACCTGGGAAGTGAACCCAGGTCTCCTTACTTCGAGGCAGCAGCGCTACCACTTCGCCACCGTGCCGCCCAGGGTACATCACCCATAGGGGTCAAAGGAAAAGATAAAAAAAAATACAATACAATACAATTTATTTCTGTATAGCCCAAAATCACACAAGACGTGCCGCAATGGGCTTTTACAGGCCCTGCCTTTTGACAGCACCCCAGCCTTGACTTTTGGGAAAAACTCCCAAAAAAAACCCTAGTAGGAAAAAAATGGAAGAAACCTTGGAAAAGGCAGTTCAAAGAGAGACCCCTTCCAGGTATGCTGGGCATGCAGTGGGTGTCAAAGAGAAGGGGGTCAACACAATAAAATACACAGAACAGCACACAAGTAATCCTCAAAACAGTATAATAGCAAAATAAAAATATTACAAATACAGAGCCAAATTTAACAATAGATGATATCACATAATAGGATTTGGATTTGGATGTAGGATAACAGAATGTGGTTGAACTTCTTGTGTGCCCCCAGACTGGGCTAGGCTGGCACTGCCTTACTTTACATTACAGTAAGAGGCTCCGGGTACAACTTGACTTTACCGAGTGGCCCATGCAGCACTCACACAGCTATTGCTATTATAAGTCCACTGCTGAAATAAATCCCAGCTTTTCTCCTTAATTCTATTAAACACTTGGAATCAGAACCACACAAAACCCCAAAGTCCAGTTTGCACCTTCAGCCTCGCTCGGCTTATGAGGAGGATCAGAGAAAAAGAGGCAAATTATCAGAGAAGAGCAGCGGCAGGCAGAGAGATAGACAGATAGACATGAAGGGTGGCTCACCTGAAGAGCTTTGCCCCCCGCAGTTGGCGGACTTGATGGCGAGCAGGAGGAGGAGTACGTCTACGAGCTGGCAGGACAGCATGCTCACTCCAGTCAGACCTCAGCTCTCTGTGGCTCTGGGGTTTTGTACTGTAGTTTCCACTGTGATGTCATCTCTGTTTCTCAGTAACTCACAGCCATTCTTCTCTGGGCTGACATTTATTGGTTTTTGGTAAAAATGAAAATAATTTCAGCCAATAGGGTGGTTGGTTGTTTTCTTTCTTTCTTTCTTTCTTTCTTTCTTTCTTTCTTTCTTTCTTTCTTTCTTTCTTTCTTTCTTTCTTTCTTTCTTTCTTTCTTTCTTTCTTTCTTTCTTTCTTAATACTTTTTACACTTTTGTTGTGCACCTTGGGATGCTTACAAGCAGATCATCTCATAAGCAGTGAAGTGCACCCTCTGTGCCATCTCACATTTTGCCCTACTGTGTCAATATGGTGAATTACTGTTTATTGTTTCTCCACTTCTAGATCCTGGGGCTAACCCTCAGTGTGGAGTTTCTCCAGGTTGGCAAGGAAGTGTCCTCCTCCTACATCTCGAAAATGTTCAAAGAGCCTAAGGGAAGGATTATTGCTCTTGAGGTTCAAATAGAAAAGCAGGAGTGACAAATTTCAGGATCTGACGCTACCTTTCCCATCTGGAATATCTAACTTTTTTTTTTGTTCTTTATTTCACCTTATACAATTTCTTGTAGTAGGAATTTGTTAGTTTTCGCATACCCCTTGGGGTCAGCCATTGTACAGCATCCCTGGAGCTATTGCAGGTTAAGGGTCTTGCTCAAGGGCCTGGCAGAATAGGATCTCTTTTGGATTTAAACCAGAAGCCTTCCAGATACCGGCACAGATCCTTAGCCTTGGAGCCCCCACTCTGCTGGATCTTGGAAGTCCACCCTTTAAAAGAGGCAGCTGACGCTGTACATAGAGCAGACCGAGGTGCTGGTATGAGAGAAGATGTAAGTGTGTGTGAGGGCTAAGAAACTGGTGTGTGTGCTGGCATGTACATCTGCTTTATACAAACCTCGTACAGGAGCTCGTCACACTAGGCAGTGCACTCAAACTCAGACATCAAACTACAAAAGAGCTTTAAGGAATATAACAATTGATATAGTGACCAAATCAACAAAGTAGCAGTAATCACAGGAAGAATGCAAAGTATGAAAACGCCACGGTATCATTTCTGAAATGGTTTCATGCGGGTCACACCCTTGGTTTGTGTTTTTTCTTTATAGTATTTTGTTTCTTTTCTTTTTTTGTTAGCTAGGTTTATCTGTTACTTGTTCGATTATAGTTCCCTCTGTCTGTTTAGTTCAATGTTCTGTAAATGATGCTAATATGTGAATTGTTAAGGTGGAAAATGGATGTAAAAAAACAAAAAAAGAGATAAAGATCAAAAGGTAGACTGGGTCTGAAACAGCTAAGTAGCAGAGTGACTGAAACGACAGGAAGAAACTTGATAATGGAAGGCAAGAAGGTTTAACATAACCCAAGGGAAAATAAAAAAACTAGAAGTTCATAAAACTGATGGATGAACTGAGTGGCAGTCACGCCAGTGTCACCAAGCAGGTGACAAGGTACAAGGAACAAGAACAAACCTAAATTTTATCTGATGCACAAAAACAGTAATTATTATTTATTGAATCCAAAATCTTGGACATTGTGTGCAGTGCTCCATCAGTCATCATGTTGGTAGAAATCATGGTGTCACCCTTTGAAATAAGACAAGATGGCAATGGCCTCATTAAACAAAATGTAATCTACTGTGTGTGGTGTAGTGGCAAAGCCTTTAGGACTTCAAACCCCAAGGTTGTGGGTTTAAATCCCACTACTGACACCAAGCGACTTGCCTGTGCTCCAAATGGAAAGGCAAAACTTGTATCTCTCAAATCTTGTGTAATGCCTTAATTAAAAGTGTCAGACAAATAATGCGAAATAATAATCATAATAATAATGGATTATGGAAATTAAGTTAACCGCTATGACAATACCTGTCTGACACCCCTCACTGCTGATTACAGGTGCAGGCTCAGCATTGCACTTTAAGGGAAAGTGGGATTTGCAAACATACACTGTGTATGGAACCAGAGTTGTATGAACATCTGAAAAAATGAATAAAATTAACAAATACCAATTAAAAATGTAAAAAAATGCCCAACAGCTCCTGAAAGCGCTGGGTGTAAATTCTGCAAAATACGAATTTCTTTAAGAGACTTCCCTTTATTGACATCGAGATCTAAAACCTAAAGAGCTGAGAAAGTGGACTGTCCTTTTTTTCCTTCTGGAGGTGGCAGATACCCCTAGTCATAATCTTATATATAAACGTCTACACGTGGAAATGTGTGTGTGTCTGTCTGTCCGGCCCAGAAGTGCGAGGCAACGCAGAGGAATGATACAGAGGGGCTACAGCCGCTCATACACAAGTGAGGCGAGCACGTTGGTAAAACAAAACCTCCAACAAGAGAGAAACTCGCTTAGCCGCTGATAGACAACAGAGCCGAGCACATCGGTAAAATGAAACCACCGAGAAAACACAACCTCACTTAGCTGCTGATAGACAACCAATGCCACTGATTGATTGAAGTGCCAGAATCCATGGTTTCTAAGAGCCTGGGCTTTTTACAGCACGGGCTTACACATATAATATAATATAATATAATATAATATAATATAATATAATATAATATAATATAATATAATATAATATAATATAGGGCGGCACGGTGACGCAGTGGGTAGCGCTGCTGCCTCGCAGTTGGGAGATCTGGGGACCTGGGTTCGCTTCCCGGGTCCTCCCTGTGTGGAGTTTGCATGTTCTCCCCGTGTCTGCGTGGGTTTC